>NW_027505729.1:160000-180336 GCF_021521415.1 Bidens hawaiensis
AGTGTGAACGATTACCCTTTGATTTACCAGAAGCAGAAGAAGAATTAGTAGCAGGTTATCAAACCGAATATTCCGGTATCAAATTTGGTTTATTTTACATACTTATATCATCTCTCCACATAAACTTTTCTCTTCTCCACACCCCAAACCCTAATTCCCAAACAACCACCACCGTCCGTCCGGCCGCCGTCAAAATGAAGACCATCCTATTGTCCGAAACCATGGACATCCCATACGGCATCGAAATCAAAGTGAAGGCCAAAATCATCGAAGTTACCGGACCTCGTGGAACCCTAACTCGTAACTTCAAGCATCTGAACCTGGACTTCATGCTCATCACCGACGCTGAGTCCGGCAAACGCAAGCTCAAGGTCGACGCCTGGTTCGGATCCAGGAAAACCACCGCCGCCATCCGTACCGCCCTCAGCCACGTCAGCAACCTGATTATTGGCGTGACGCAAGGGTTTAGGTACAAGATGCGGCTTGTGTATGCTCATTTTCCCATTAATGCCAGCATCACCAACAGCAACACTGCTATTGAAATCCGTAACTTTTTAGGTGAAAAGAAGGTACATATTTATTTAACCTAATATTATTAATTAACCTTTTTAAAGTGGTTTAGAAAGCTGTGTTTTTTTTAGCAGGGGTGTCAATAGTGTCAGGATTTGACGTCTTTATTTTTTAGAGATGTGAAGAACAAAGACATTCGGAAGTTTCTCGATGGTATTTACGTGAGTGACAAGGCAAAGATTGAAGAGGGTGATAATTAAGCTTCATTGTTAGTTAAATCTATCTTGTTTGCTGCTTTAGCATCATTTTCGACTTTTTAATACTTTTCTTATCAGACTGGTTTTTGGAGATTTTATTTATGTTTATCGTAATTTTTGATTTTGTTTTGCTTTCATGGAATGTGCCTGATTGTCAATTGCTATATCAGACTATCCTAAAAAAAAGTTAAGCTTGAAAGTAATTTACTATTTTACTGTGTAACTTTAAAATTGATCTGTAACAATCTTAAACAAGTTACTTTGTTCTTACTGTTGAGCCGAGCCTGATCTCAACAATCTTGAGCTTTGTTCATTTTGACTTTTGAGAGCTTGAGCTCGAGCTTGGTATGTTTCAAGCTCTTTTTATAAATCTCAAGCTCATCTTATTAGTTGTTTTCTCAACTTGGTCTTGACTATTTGTTTAATTTTTTATATATACATTTTGAAAAAAATCTTAAACTTGGTTTGGGCATGTGTAGTATCTTAAACAAGAGAATGCTTGGCTCGAGTTTGTCTATGCAATGTGAACACACATAAATCTGAAAGAGAGAAATCTTAAAAATACGTAAGGCTACTATAGGTTTGTCCAGCCTAAATGACCTTCCCATGCACGGCTCAAGCTCGAAAAGGTTTAGCTTGTTTCATGCTTTTTATTCATCCGAACTCGAGTAGCTTGCGAGCGACGGCTCATTTTCACCTCTAGCTTCCAAGCCAAGTTCAAGTGTCTTTTTACTACAAACCAGCACAAGTGCATCACTCTAAAAAAAAACCAAGTATATGTTACCAATAACATAGACAACACAAATAGTATAAAAAGTTATTCCAATTTAAATATCTGGTCAAATTATTCACTTCCAAAAACAAAGAGAAATTTCTACAAAGAGGATAAAAGATATTTTCTAGTTGTAGGTTACAAATTTATCTTCTGGTAATAATGAATTCCCTTACTAACACAGACGTTGAAAAATCGTTCTGAAGAACCCATTAGCTCAAACTGGTCATGAAAACATGACGAACTTTCAAAATATTGCTTACAGCACTATAGGAAACCGTTTGTGCAGCACTCATTTGAATGATCAACATCTCCACACCTCGATTACCGGCACTTGACGACATTCACTGTCCAATGCTCCAAGTGACGCTTATTTTCAAACCTTCCATAACTTATCTTTTTATCCCTATATCACATCAAAGCACCAGAATTCTAACTTTTTTTCCACGTAAGATTAATTTTAACAAAAAGAAATGTTTTTTAATGATATTCTTTTACAATATTTGTTTTAAAAGTTTAATGCAACATTCCATTGTTTTTTACAATTTAATGACTTATATACAAAATAATAGTCTTAATAATTTCATATTAAAAAGTGAATCTTTTAAATTTTATACGTAATTTTAATTTTAATTTAAACTATAAACTACACTTAACACTTTAACTTCTTCAAACTATTAATGATTTTTAAATTCTTTCACTTTCCGACTATAATTATAACTTTTATTATATTCCAATAATAATAATAATAATAATAATAATAATAACAATAACATGCTTAAAAGCATATAAACTAATATATAATCTTATTATCCTATGTTTTTTATTAAAACTGGTTTATTTCACATAAAAGAAACAAATGTTTAAATGTTATAAGTTTTGGGTAACTATCCAACAATCATTGTCGGTCATGCGATGTTACATGCTCATATGCATCAAATCTAGATATATGTTGAGGGTGCAACGGTCGATGAAATTCGCAACATTGATATTTTGGCTTGGTGGAAAGTAAAGCAAACGAATTTCCTATTCAATCCGCCATGACTCGTGACTTGCTTAGCGTCCAAGCTTCAACGGTAACTTCGGAATCGGTTTTTTTCTCTTAGCGGGAGGGTATTATAGATGTGAAGAACAAAACTAACTTCTGAGTCTCTAGAGGTGTAGATTTGCCAAAAGGATTATTTTGAGCGATGGATCATATACAACACAAGACAAACTTTGAAGTCGAAATACCACTGGAGCGTCCAATTCGTGATGAGAAGGTGGAAGAAGGACTTTCTTCCGGGATATCGGGTGGTGAAGAAGACGAGGACGAAGACTAAGAAGAAGAGTTTGAAGACTTGTAATTTTCTTTGTTTTAGTAACTTAATTTGTAACACGAACCAATCGATCAAATTTCAAATAATTTTTATTTTTTGCTTTGTTTTTTTAACTAGTTTTGCTTTGTTTATTATTAGTCATGTTTTATTATTCTTTCACTTGATTACAATAATGGTGAACATTTTATTATAAAAACACAACATATTACAAACATTATTAAACATAACAACTTAAAATAAAAACAAGGTTCGTCGTTTTAACCCATGCTCTACAACGATTAAGCGTTGTTACCGGCGGCGGTAGGTGCTTGAGTTGTAGAGCCGGACGACTCTCCCGCTTCCGCTTTCTTGGTATCCAAACTTTTCTTCTCACGACAATACTTATTGGTATGCTTTCGTAGCGTGGAGTTCGACCCCGCTTTCAGAAACTTGGAACAATACATGCACCGCGCCATCTCTTGTGAGTCGGTCATGACACACAAATCATAATGAACCCAAACCTCAGGGCATCGTGGTGTGTCGATGACCATAACAACATCCTCGTTACTTGCCATTGATTGCTAGTTTAAGCTTAATTGTGATTTAAAGTGTGTTTTAGAGTTTTAAAAGTGGTTTTAACAATTTCTACACACCACCTAGCTATTTATTATATGTGTGTAAGTTATATATGGCTAAAAACCGGTTCCAACGGTCCAAAAACGGCTATATAGCCGTTGGAACCGGTTCCTAATGGCTAGCTTTGTTTATAATTCAAAAAACCCGGTGTACCCCGGTTTTTGGGTATAAACCGGATCCGGTTCCACTAGGTTCCCATATTATTCCACCGGTTCGGTCCGGTTTCTACCCGATTCTTGACTGGAACTGGTCCTATTTTGTACCCGATTTGAAAATACCGGGTTCCAGGTTTTAAAAATACCTGATTTGTGCACGTCTAACTAGAGGTGTACAAGAAAACTGTTCCGAAACCCGAACCAATTCACATCTAAACTGTTGGTTTGTATAGTTGTTCGGCCCTTTCACAATCAAACCGATTCTAAATGATTTTATACAGTTACAACTTACAACCCTGTTTTCTTTTCTGTTTCTAATATGTAAGCCCAAAACCTTATAGAGAGAGAAATATTATGGCCCATGTACACACTACAAACCCATTTAGACACAGTCTACATATATCATTACTCATCTTTCCCATAAGTTTTTAACCCCAAACCCTAATTCCCAAACAACCACCACCGTCCGTCCGGCCGCCGCCAAAATGAAGACCATTTGAAGAGGTAGGTCCCAGCAGAGCCCAGTTGGACCCGCAAGACTCACCATGAAGAGGAACGTCTGCGCAGAAACCAACTGGATCCGCAGGACCAACCATGCTCAGAGACGTGACGTCCTTACGCGCAGTACGCAAGCTGGTCCCGCAGGAAATGCCTCCCAATGGTGAAGGACTCCGCCTGTCCCCGCAGCCTCGGATACAAGCCATCAGGGAAGGCCACCCGCGCAGCAAGGCTACACGCACAAGGCACTTAGCTCTCAATCACTCAGTGTCACCTGAAGGAATGAGCGAAGCCGGGAACAATCCCGCACAAGGGCGGGAGGGGGAATACTTCCGCCCAAATAAGCCAGTCCGTACGATACGGGAAGATCTTCTGTACTGTACCTGACGAGGTATGGGAAAAAGATCTGACTAAAGATACGACAGCTTATGGACAACAGTATGGCGAGCAGCATGCTCCTACACTGTATGTCACTATTAGCCGCTGCCTACTCACCAACTACTGCCAGACCACGTGCGTAGCCGGCAGTTGGTGGAAAAGGAATAGTATACAGCAGGCCTGGTCACTATCAGCCGCTGCCTAACCACCAACTACCAGCAGGGCATGTGCGTAGGCTACTGTTGGTTGAACAGGAACACTGTTGCAGCCGGCCACACCTCCTTGGAAACCTACCTTCGGCTATAAATACCACAAATGGTATGACCATCTCATCTTATCATACTATCATCATATTATACCTGATATCTGCTCTAGCAATCTCTTAATATATTTAAAGAGCAATCTAGTCTGATTCTCACGCCGGAGGGTGGTCACAAGGAGGAAAACCCCCCTTCTCAGTGACAAGCTCACGGTGTCTGTTTTGCAGGTTATCAGAAGAACCATCTTCTCAGGGTCTAACCCCTCGTGGGAAACATCTATCTAACCCCCAGGTTACCAGTAATCTGCCCGGGGTCCGGTTAGTGTTTCTTCATTGGCGCCATCCGTGCATAAAGCTAGAACTTTATTTTTCTCCAGTTTTTTCAAACTTCAAAGATGGTTAAAGAAATTCCGGTAACCACAACCCCAGCTACTGGGGGGAATACCGGCAACACAGTTTTTACAAACACTACCCCGGTTGCCCAAGCCGGGGCAAGTGAAGTAAATTTTACGAACACTACCCCAGTTACCCAAGCTGGGGCAAGTGCAGTAAATAATCGCTCACTGGGATTCACCGATACCCAGTTTGAGAAACGAAGACTCCCCCGCCAAACTCTCGATGAAGTTAAGGCATGGGCGGAGGCACGACAAAAGGAATTCCAGGCTGAGTTGGACGAACGCTTGCGTTCCGTACAACAGGCCGACAAATTCGAATACTTGGATGACTCGGAGGAATCCGACTCCGACGCGAACCCTCGCCACAGGGCAAAAGGGAAGCGTAAGGAAACGGACTCCCAACCGAGAAGGCATTTTGGACAAGCCTTCAAACCAAAAAGCACAGGAGAAAGTCCACGTGACTTCTCCAAAGCATTCAGACCAAACGTTGCAAATGCGGGAACGTCCAAATTTGCAAGGGACATTGCGGAAGCAATCGCCCCAAAAAGTGCCAAACAAATGTCAAGCATAGGCACATATGATAGTATCTCTGACCCCGATGATCATTTGAACAGATTCATAGCGGGGGCAACCGTCAGTAGTTGGACGGAACCTACATGGTGTTACATGTTCCAAATGACACTGGTCGGGGCTGCTAGAGCATGGTTCGATTGTCTACCGGTCAACCACATCTACGACTGGGCTGACTTCCAACAGAAGTTTAGCCAACACTTCAGCCAGCAAAGAAAGTATACCGAGGAGCAATGGACAATCCTCAAGTGCATTCGAGAAAAAGATGAATCTTTGCTGGACTTCATCACTCGCTTCAACTCGAAGAAGCTAAGTCTGGGTAATACAAGCGAAGATCTTGTTCGCGCTGCCTTTATCCAGGGCGCGAACGACCCAGAGCTCATCTGCACCTTAACGGGTAAAGATGGCATGCCATCCACATGGGATGCCATCATGACAGCAGCTAAACGCTTTGCGGAAACAGAAAAGCAACTGGGTAGAGATCTCCCGCAGAGCACAAACCTCTACACCCAGAAAACAAGAGAAGACAACGTCCTTACCGCCCGATTAAATAAAAAGCGAAAGCTAGGCATCTGGCAGTCGAGGGTAAACTTTGACACCTCATCCGGTTTGCAACATCGGTTGGGCGGAAGGGATAATGTACATACAAACAAGAACTCCAGATGGACGCCACTCACCAAAAGCGTCACCGAGATATTCGCCACCGAGGAGCTCCCATGGCCAAAACCTCAAATAATCCGACATCGCCACAATGCTGATCGGAGCAAGTACTGTGACTTTCACAGGACAAAAGGCCACAACACCGAAGAATGCATAGACGTGAAGGACATGGTCGAAGCATTCGTCAGAGATGGGACGCTCGCGCACCTCGTGGCGCAATGAACGCTGAGCAGGCTGATGCGTGTAGAACCCCAGCTGGGGAAAACACGAATAAAATTCCAGCTTCAATGTGGAGACTACATGCTGCGTAAAGAACGAGATCCCGAACCAGGTGCGTATCGGCTCGATGGCACTCCCATCCCAACAACATGGAAGGGAGCTCATTTACACAGTTTGCATGTAAATCAATTCCAAATTTGTAAAGAAAAGGCCAAGAGCCACTTCTAATGGAAACGATTCTCCTTAAAACATTGACGCTGATGATTTTACATTTTTATGAACTATCAACACGGATATGCCGGTTTTCACCGCATAAATACGTGGAAAGTCGTTGCGTGGGGAAGGCGGCAAAACCCGCATAAACCCAAAAAACGACAAACCTTCACGCAGGTCAGTTGAAGGGGAAAAGTTCAGTTATCCCATTAAATGAAAGTGCCGGTCTATTCGCATGAATCATGAAAGGGAACTGAGCACTAACCTATCGACAACTGCGCGTCGAACGGTCCAGAACAAAATTTCTAACAAAAAGATAAGGAAAACCTACACGCAGGTCAGATGGTAAAGTTTAGCCATCCTACTACGTGCAAGTGACGGTCCTACCCGCACAATCACGGAAGAGGAAGCAAAACTTCACACCTATCAACCACGTTCAAAGGTTAACTTATCCTCAAAAGATAAAGAAAACCTACACGCAGGTCAGATGGTAAAGTTTAGCCATCCTACTACGTGCAAGTGACGGTCCTACCCGCACAATCACGGAAGAGGAGGCAAAACTTCACACCTATCTACCACGTTCAAAGGTTAACTTATCCTCAAAAGATAAAGAAAACCTAAACGCAGGTCAGATGGTAAAGTTTAGCCATCCTACTACGTGCAAGTGACGGCCCTACCCGCACAATCACGGAAGAGGAAGCAAAACTTCACACCTATCTACCACGTTCAAAGGTTAAGTTATTCTAAAACAATTGGAAAATTGCTAATTTAAACTAAAGTATGCAAGTCATACAACGTTTACAAAGCAAGGAACCCAACGAAAGTAGCGGTCTTACCCGCAAAAAGATTTATATTTCACAATGGTTGATTACAAGAATGGCCGGGTAACTACCCGCCTATAAGAAAGTAAATCTATACAAACTAAATCTATCCTAGCAGCGGGAAGGGATCTTCAGGATCAGGCTTCAGGGCCACTTCCACTTGGACCAGCGCCGTCAGTAGAGCGTGGCTGTTCAAGGAAAGCCTTAAGGATAGGTAGCCCATCATCAGCAGCAGCAATTTCATTCACCTTCTCCACCACCGGATGCGGGAAGGCGGCGTATTGATTTACTGCTTGGTCATATATGGCTTCAGTATCTACATTGTACAAAGGGAAGTTGGATGGCGGGACGCCTTTCTCAACAAACCCTAGACCAAGCAGGAAGCCGACTCGTTCCCCATCCTCGTGAGAAGCGTTGAGGGCTGCGCTCATAGCATCGTCGTAAGATGTCTCTGAGAAGACCCGATGCACAACCTACATAAGAAAATATACAAGTGTCAACACCCTATTTACAAAGAAAAGCGTGAAGACATGAAGATAGACTTACCTGAGACAACGCTTCTCGAAGAAGCCATTCCTTGGCAACCAGTGCTTCTTGAAGGGCGGCTTGAGCTTGGGTGCAGGCGCGTTCGGCTTCGCTTTTGTTAAGGTTGGCAAGTAGCACTTCCTTTGCGGCAGCCTCTTCGACGCCCTTAAGCTTCCGCTCGGTATGGTCAAGCACGCCCCTCTGGTCCAAGATCTCCTGGAGCTTCTTGGCATCTTCCATCGCCAAGGCATCATGAGCACGTTGGAGAGCCTCTAATTTGGCCTTGAGCTCCTCATTCTCCACGCGTAAAGGCTCAGCAACGGCTTCAGCCTTGGTGGCCCTCTCGGTTGCGTTCCTCGCAGTCTCCTTAGCCAGCCGAAGCTGTTCGTTAACAGCTTGGGCAGCCTTGGAGCGGGCCTCGAGTCGCGCTTGAACCTCAACCTCGAGGGCCTTGAAAGCCTTCTCCTTCTCCGCAGCAGCTGCGGATAGCTTTTGGTTCTCCTCCCGAAGAGCCCGCGCTTGAGATACTTCCTTGGCGTGAGCTGCTTTCAACTTGTCGTGTTCACGACAAAGCAGCTCGACGCGCGGCTGCATCCGGGCCTGGAGAACCCGAAGCTCGTTGGTTAGCCTACCCTCCTGGTAGCTAGCCATGGCTTCCCCCAACGCACCATGGGGAGCAGCGTGGCGAGCCCATTCCACGCACTCCACAGGGGTACGAAGGGTTGTTCCTCGGCGGATGTTCCATCGTGGAACATACACTTCATTGGAATCCGACACTGCAAAAAACACAAAGCAGTTAGGAAAAGATGATAAAATATATATGTATAAAATGGGCCAGAAAAACCCTACGCACCTGTAGGGTCAATTACAGGCCGATAGCCGCCGAACCCATCACCTGAACCCAATGGAAATCCATCCAAGAGGTCAGGCAGATGGGAAGGTGGCGGAGAGATGCGAGAAGCCCCACGCGTACCTGATGGACCGGCCGTCGTTGCCGATGGTGGGGGCATGCTTGCAGCCGCCGTGGTCGTCACCGCGGTCGCTGCCGCAGAATCCGCAGCAATCGTAACCGCCGGCTCTGTGAAGGATGCTGTAAAAATCGCACTCACAGCCGGCGGTGACGTCATCTCGGCTGGAACAGTCGGCTCAAAGGAGTGAGCAACTGATCCAGCGGAAGCAGGCGCAGGCGCCTGGGTCGACGCCTCAGGTAGGCTGACCAAGCCTACCGTCATTGGCGGAGAGGTAATACTCGGCCCTTCACCCTGGAATGCGCCAACATCCACGCCTGCGTAAAAGAAGAAAAGTGTTAAAAGACTAAGGATTAAGCTATGAAGATAAAAGCTAAAGGAAAGTTGTACTTACGGGTTTTCTTGAGCCTAAAGGTACGGAGAGGCGGGGACGGACCCGATGGAGCCGGCCTCTTTGCGCCGGTAACCGTCGTCTTCTTTGGCTCTCCGGAGATGACAGTTGCAACCTCCGGAGCAGTGGTCTTATCACCACCGGGATTCCCCGCCACCTCTTCGCTCTCGGTCTCCGAATCAGACCGAGGCGCTGGATCGGCGGTGGAGGCCTTCTCTTTCCCCTTCCCGCCGGCAGCCTTCTTCTTCCGCACCAACGGAGGACCATCTGCGGATTCCTCATCAGAACATACGGTTAGAGGAATTCCAGCAGAGGTTTCAACATTGAGGGGTCGAGGGTCGAAGAGCGCCTTACCTGGCCGACGGGCGCTGAGGATCTCATGGCCTAGCGGATAGACCTCCACAAACCGATCCGCCGTTTGCTCTAGGATGGGCAACTCGTTCTCATCTAGAGCCCGAGTACCCATCCGTACGGGACCGTCAGCCTCCCGCGGGTTTAGGAGCGACTGCAGGTCGTTCCCCTCTGAAATAAGCAGGAAAAAAGTTAGAAGAAATCCAAAATAAACAAAAGGGAAAAAGGCATACCGTAAGGAACAGAGTTCGAACCGTATTCGAGGACGATCGGAATCTTGTGCGCATCAGCCTCCTTCCACACCCGGCTCATCCCCAACATCACCATCCCGGACTCCGGAAACCGGTAAACCGGAGATTGGACCCGAGATATCTTCGCAAACCATTCCGCCTCCTGGTAACTGGAGGCGTGAAGGCTGGGAAGTGCCTGCCCATTCTTGAATTTCATGGCAATGGGGATGGCGCGGGCGGATATGAAGAAGAACTCCCTCTTCCACGCGCGAAGACTGCGCTCGGTCGCACAGATCTTTAAACCCTTAATCCGGGTTGTCAACGTGTACCACCCCTGGATGCACCTCCAAGTGTAGAAGGTCATCAGGCGGTCAACATAGGGCTCAACGCCCAGTATCCGGCACACCCACTCAAAATGGCGAATCTTGGCGATCGCCATGGGGTGCAACTCGGTCAAATGAACACCGTGCCTCTCAAGGACACGGTAAACAAACTTTGTCAATGGGAACCTAAGATTCCCATAAACAAAGAATGCTGCATAAACCCCGATCTTGCCTCTGGGGGCATCGTACACGGTCTGATGGGGTTCAGGAAACTCAGGCTCGAGAGACTCGAGCATGAACTTCCTGACAACATACCGGTACAGATCGCCGGGCAGAGCACACTGGCACTCGCCAGTAGTACTCTTGTCATCAGCTGTAGACTCGTGATCACGTGAAGACATCTTGCAGAAAGAAGAAAACGATTTCGGGAAAATGCTGGCCTGAAAAGGTTAGTATTTGCCGGAAATCGCTAAGAAGATGAAGAGAAGAGTGAAAGTGTGGATTACAAAGAACCCTCTCCCCCTTTATATACTAATCGCAATTAATGCGAAGAATTTAATGCGGAGGAGAGAGAATTCGAAGGTGCAATGAAACTATGACACGTGGCAACCAGAAAGCTGGCAACAGCTGTTGACAGGACGCGTACCATTAATTTCGCGGCCACGCGCCCGAAAAACGCGCCCACGCGCCTGAAAAAGCGTCTGGAATGACTATGTACTGTCACGTCACCATAACTTCCTGCACGTCCTGACACAGTCAGAAGAAACCGTCGCACGACGTTTCAGAGGTTTGGACTGTTCTTATCCTTTCACCAACCTTTCGAATTTCAAAATTCAAAATTCAAAAATATTAAAAAGTAAGCGGGAAAATACCCCTTACCTTGGCAAACGAGTAACCGTAAGACGGATGCGGGTACAGTGTTAAGGCAAAACCCTTCACATACCAAGCACCCGCAGGGAATTGAAGCCAAGTACACCTCGGCAACCAAGTAACTATTAGCCGGGTGCGGGTACAGTGTAAAGGCAAAACCCTTCACATACCGAGCACCCGCAGGGAATTGACGCCAGGAATACCTTGGAAGTAAAGTAACTGTAAGACGAGCGCAGGTACAGTGTTAAGGCAAAACCCTTCACATACCTAGCGCTCCGCTGGGAATTGAAACCAAGAAGGATCCTCTGGGCAATTCTTGCGGAAACGGAAATAACATCCCCGCATAGCGGGAACGTCGAGAACTACGTTGTTTGATGCTCCAGGATGGAATTGGTGGTTTTAACATAATTGATCACTATGTTCAAAACTACCAAAACCTCACGGAGAATCCACAAGTGGGACTCAACGCTCCTGACTTGCGAGGAGGTTACAACCTACCCGCATCATACCCAAAGACCAAGCAGGAAACTCGGGCATTTCTGCAAGTGACAAGGACTTCCGCGGGAGGAATCCCTATGGAAAACCTTAAAAAACCTCTTTTCAAAAAACCCTTTGCTTAAGTCCAAAAGTTCACCTCACTTTATTAAACACTCATGAGAAGAACATTGGACTGGGGGGACTTGAAGAGGTAGGTCCCAGCAGAGCCCAGTTGGACCCGCAAGACTCACCATGAAGAGGAACGTCTGCGCAGAAACCAACTGGATCCGCAGGACCAACCATGCTCAGAGACGTGACGTCCTTACGCGCAGTACGCAAGCTGGTCCCGCAGGAAATGCCTCCCAATGGTGAAGGACTCCGCCTGTCCCCGCAGCCTCGGATACAAGCCATCAGGGAAGGCCACCCGCGCAGCAAGGCTACACGCACAAGGCACTTAGCTCTCAATCACTCAGTGTCACCTGAAGGAATGAGCGAAGCCAGGAACAATCCCGCACAAGGGCGGGAGGGGGAATACTTCCGCCCAAATAAGCCAGTCCGTACGATACGGGAAGATCTTCTGTACTGTACCTGACGAGGTATGGGAAAAAGATCTGAATAAAGATACGACAGCTTATGGACAACAGTATGGCGAGCAGCATGCTCCTACACTGTATGTCACTATTAGCCGCTGCCTACTCACCAACTACTGCCAGACCACGTGCGTAGCCGGCAGTTGGTGGAAAAGGAATAGTATACAGCAGGCCTGGTCACTATCAGCCGCTGCCTACCCACCAACTACCAGCAGGGCATGTGCGTAGGCTACTGTTGGTTGAACAGGAACACTGTTGCAGCAGACCACACCTCCTTGGAAACCTACCTTCGGCTATAAATACCACAAATGGTATGACCATCTCATCTTATCATACTATCATCATATTATACCTGATATCTGCTCTAGCAATCTCTTAATATATTTAAAGAGCAATCTAGTCTGATTCTCACGCCGGAGGGTGGTCACAAGGAGGAAACCCCCCTTCTCAGTGACAAGCTCACGGTGTCTGTTTTGCAGGTTATCAGAAGAACCATCTTCTCAGGGTCTAACCCCTCGTGGGAAACATCTATCTAACCCCCAGGTTACCAGTAATCTGCCCGGGGTCCGGTTAGTGTTTCTTCACCATTCTATCGTCCGAAACCATGGACATCCCGGACGGCATCGAAATCAAAGTGAAGGCCAAGATCATCGAAGTCACCGGACCTCGTGGAACCCTAACTCGCAACTTCAAGCACCTGAACCTGCACTTCATGCTCATCACCGACGCTGAGTCCGGCAAACGCAAGCTCAAGGTCGACGCCTGGTTCGGATCCAGGAAAACCACTGCCGCCATCCGTACCGCTCTCAGCCACGTCAGCAACCTCATCATTGGCGTGACGCAAGGGTTTAGATACAAGATGCGGTTTGTGTATGCTCATTTTCCTATTAATGCCAGCATCACCAACAGTAACACTGCTATTGAGATCCGTAACTTCTTAGGTGAAAAGAAGGTATATATTTATCGGTTCATTTGTGTTTTTGACTGTTTATTTTTATTTTGATAATTTGCTTTAAAATTTTATTGGAAACATGTCTATAATTGTTATGTTTTACATTTTGGTGGCAATTGTATGATATATGCATTATTGATTTGATTTAATTTCGAAATTTGATTTACTTGTTACCTTGTTAGTTTTGTAATTCTTAATTTTTTATTATCTAATGATGGTTGTTTGCTTTAATGTATTTTTAGAATGTGTAGTTTGGTTTTTGAATATTTTATGGGCTCTCCTTTAAATCTTGTAATTGTTATTAATTTGTTGAAGGTTTGATTTTTGGTATGAAACAGGTGAGGAAGGTTGATATGCTTGACGGAGTTACTGTAGTCCGTTCCGAGAAGGTTAAGGACGAACTTGTTCTTGATGGAAATGACATTGAACTTGTTTCAAGATCTTGTGCTCTAATCAACCAGGTATCTTTTTTTTTTTTAATGTTTGTGATTATGCTTCAAGTTTTTAACACATTGAAGCTCAAATTTTGATTTTTTTTATACACTGTTCGATTTGTGTGTTCAGAAATGTCATGTGAAGAATAAGGATATCCGAAAGTTTCTCGATGGTATTTACGTGAGTGACAAGGCAAAGATTGAGGAGGGTGATAATTAAGCTTTGATTGCAAGTTAAATCTGCTTTAGCATCATTTTAGACATTTTAATACTTTGTCAGATTGGTTTTTGGAGATTTTATTTATATTACCGTTATTTTTGGTCTTGTATTGCTTTCGTAGAATGCGCTTGATTGTCAATTGCTAATAAAAAACATGAAAACTTGAAAGAAATTTACCTGTAACAGTCTTCAAATAGTTACTTTTTTCTTACTAGCTACACTTTCAAGTAGAATATGCCGAGCTGACCCTAAGGTCAACAAACTCAGGGTCAATTCATTTTGACTTTTAGAACTCAAGTAGCTGAGCTTGACGTGTTTCAAGCTCTTTTTATAAATCTAATGTTTATCTCAAAAGTTGTTTTTTAAAGCTAGGTCTTAGCTCTGTTATTAGTAATTCTTTATGTCCTTTTATTTTTTTATATACATTATGAGAATCAATCAATCATACCCAGTGTAGTTCCACCAACAAAACTATAAGTAGGGTCTGGGGAGGGTGGGATGTAGGCACACCGTACCTCTATCCAAAGGGATAAAGAGGTGGCTTCCAGAGAGACCCTCAGCTCTAAAGTACATATGTATGAAGCAATACAAAGAAATCAAAGTTCAACGGTAATATAAACATTAATAATAATAATATATGTAAAGAAAATATCATTATGGTATGTGACAAAGAAAGAAAAAGAGAAGCTCTTGGGTAATCATTTATCCCTAAAAATCCTTAACCTTAACTTTAATTCTACTTCTCCTAGAATTCCTATCTTCAACCATGTATTCGGAGAGGTTTAGGTCTATCAAATCATGCCTAATCCTTTCGTCCCAAGCTTGGTGGGCTATAGTTTGTCTATGCAATGTGAAGTTAATACACATAAATCTGAAAGAGAGAAATCTTAAAAATGCATCAGGCTACTTTAAGTATGTTGAGCCTAAATGACCTTCCCATGCATGGCTCGAGCTTGGTCTTGATTTAGGCTTGGCTCAAGCTCGGAAAAGCCCAGCTCGTTTGAAGCTTGAAAAGGCTCCGCTGTTTCAAGCTTTTTGTTGATATGAGCTCGAGAAGCTCACGAACGACTTGACTCGTTTTCACTTCTACCTTCCAAGTTCCAACCCAAATTCAAGTGTCTTTTTTCTACACAAGTGCATGACTCCAAAAGTGCTTAAGGAAAGCCAAGTATTTGTAACATAGACAACACAAATACTATAAGAAGTGATTTCATTTTAAATCTCTAGTCAAATTATTCACTTCCTAAAATCATTGTAATAATGAATTCCCTTATTGACACATATGTTGAAAAATCGTCCCAACAAACCCATTAGTTCAAACTGATTATGAAAACATGGCGATCTTTCATTCAAATGATCGACATCTCCACACCTCGATTTCAGGCACTTGACGACATTCATTGTTCAATGCTACAAGTGACGTTTGTTTTCAAACTTTCTGTCAGCCTCTCATTTTCCGTAAATGATCGTTAATTTGACAACCAGTCTCATGACTCATCTACTTAAAATATTATTAAAAATACTGTAATCTAGTTTTTAACTAGTCATACATAAAAGATAACAACTGAAGTTCACACAATTAACCCTTTTAATATATGGACATATCACAAGAAAATGCATTGCATTGTGTACCTTTTGCCCATATATTACATATGTAACACTTCTTTTTATCATTTTTAACTATATATTGCAACATACTGTTATGTGTCAAGTTCCATGGAGTTGGCTACAATAATATAACGCATGAAGTTGGATGACCATGCATGCAAGAAGTTTGCTTTATTATTTATTTTGAATATGAAGTCATTTTATTTGTTTCAGTTATTTGAATTGGTCTTATCTATTTGTTTAGTCTTTCTTTTTGTTAGTTAGTATTGGCATGGAATAAGGAGATAGTGGGGAATGCCCCTTATTTCCAACGTATCTTTTCCAGATTGATAGGGGCAGGTTGTTTGTACTTGTTTCTCTTTAAAAAGAGAAAAGTCTTTTCATTAATGAATATCGAAAATTACTTCCAGTATCCTATCTCTTTTCTCTACCTAAATACTCTATATTCTTCAAGTTCAAAGCTATTGTGATTAACCTTGTTCTGCCCACATCACATTCTTGCAAAATTTTTAACCATTTAATGTCATAAGTGGCATACTTTCATAAAAAGTGGTCATTGTGTATAGTTGCATTAAATGGTTTAAAACAAATTGAGTTGCATATACCAAAGCCACTTTTTTGTTTTTATTTCTGATTCTTTTTAACAGCAACTCAGCAAGACCCCATCTTTTTCAAAAGGTATGAGATAATCTAGTTCGCCTGAGATGTAACAGCAGACAAGGGCTATATATAGTTGCATAAAATGGTTCAAAACAAATTGAGCTAAATATACATTTTAATAAGAAATGGTAACTATATATAGTTGCATACAAGGGCTATATTTTTATCATTTTAATATCACAATTTGCAGAATTTCAGAAATTGTAACTATATATAGTTGCATAAAATGGTTCAAAACAAACTGAGTTAAATATACATATACAAAGTCAATAATACAATGCATTTCTTTATCTTCTGTAGACAAGGGCTGCAGAAGTTACAACAACGACAACTCTTTCTTCTTACGTTATCTCGATCACCATTGGGATCACTCCTATTCAGACATTATCATTACTGACGATGCAGACTATCAAGTGTATATACGTTACGTCCGAACCCAAAAACATGCATCTAGAGTGTTTGTTACATCAGATTAGATCTTAGGATCACCATATACTTGTTGGTTTATAGTTTTTGATCGTTTGCTACAAGACATGATCGTAATATTTTCTTTTGATGCTAATGATCGTTATCAAGTGTATGCTACTACAAGACTTTAGATGATAATCAAGCAATGGTATTGATGTGGTCATGCTTTTTCAGTTAATAAATTAGCAAAGCATTGGTTCAATTCTGCAATTTAAATAATCTTTCCTATAGATGATTGATAGAGGCATGCTAGTAACATTGACTTTATGCCATCTCATGTGTTGAAAAGGGTTGGTGAGAGTCATAAAACCGAGGAACACAGGATGATTCTTGTGTTTTTCACCTATCAATTGGAGGTCAAATGGGCCTTACTGCAACCAGTTTAAAAGTATAGCGACGGTTAATAGTATTGGGTTTATTTGACTTTACCCGAACAAGTGGCTCAACTACTTTTAAAGAAACGCCATTGATTGTTTCGGGAGTCAAATATGCACTTTACTCGGGTATGGTTAAGGAGAGTCGATTTGATCTCTGGACGGGAATGAATGTGCCTAAGTTTGTGGAATCAGTCAAAGTTCGGCACCAAAACGCGGGTTGGACCCGAATAACCGAACCAAGTAGTCATTTGGGTACTTGGATAATTAGTCGTGAATTAACGAACTAGTTGGATGTTGACAAGGGTTTTTTAGGGAACTAACCGTGGGGATCTAGTTACCTTTAGCATGTTCTAGTTAGTTCATCCTTAGAAGCATGTCTCATATATTCATTAGCACCTGAATCTCGTTGAAATTTTCATATCTTCTTGTTGCAAGATCAGATTTACCAAAGACTCGATCAAAATCCGAAGAGGAAGATCTGAAAACCCCAAAACGTTGAGCCAAAGCTCTGAACCAAATGGATCTCATAACTATAATCAGATAAATCTGTGTTGATGGTGAGCGAAAATCGCCAGCAAGACTCGGATCTCGGATTGAGTGAAGCAAAAACTGAAAATAAAAATATGAAAGAATAAAAATGAAAAATTTTCTCCAAAGATGTACAAGGAGGAATGAGCTTTATAAGGAACCTATTCTCATAGGGTTTCTATTAATGGGCCCATTGGCTGCCAATTGGGCTTTTTACAACATGAATGGTCTCGGGCCCATACAATGATTAAACAAAAGCTATACGAAATGTAAAGTTACATATAAATACTATTTAACTAGGGTATAGGCCCGCGTGACACGCGGGTGGAATAACATGTCACTAAACATAATCAACTTAAATATCAATTTAAACAAACATATATTTCTTTAACTATTAAAACTTGATAGATTTACATTGTCACTAAACACATCACCATACCAACCAAAAATTAATAGAATTACATTGTCTTAATATTAAAACTTTCAAATTACAAGAAGTTAATTTGAGCATAACAACCAAAACCCATCAACAAAATAACTAATAATGTTCTTTGCTATTAAACTATCATCAACATCTTGAAAACTTCAACCAAAAGAAAATCACTTTTCCTAACACACCTGAAAATTGTTACAACACAATAGCAGATTATATAAAATATAAACCACACAAAACAACATGTATAATAATATAAGATTCTTCAATGTGTATAAATCTAAAAATGTAAACTAATATAAGATTGGAAATTATAATGAGATTTTAAATTAGACGGAATATTTGTCACTTAATTGGAAGTTGAAAAGCAATAGAATAATGATTATATTAAATAGGTAATTTAATGTATAGTATAATATTACAAATAAGAAATATACATGAATATTAAAAAAAAATATACATCACTATTAAAAAATATTAAAAAATACATCTTAATAACTAATGTTCAATCCATGCAATTAGCTTCTATGAGTCGGAACAATAACCTGAAATGATAAAGTCAAATATTAATAGTCATATTATGGAAGATTTTAATTATAATTTTATAACGGAAAATTTGAATGGTCTTACCAGAAAAACGAAATAGTGATAATGACGATGGTATCTCCGATTTTTATTTAGAAGGTAAAATGAAATATTCCGTACATCAATCGGGACAATAACCTAAAATAATTAAGTTTTGTTATAACATTGATATTATGAAAGATTTGAATTATAATTTGTAACCGGAAAATTTTAATTGGCCAGGAAAAAGAATAATGATAATGCCCATGGATGAAACTGATTTTTATTTAGAACCTATAAGAATAACATGTAAAAGAAAAAAACATGAAAAATACAAAACTTCAAATAAATATAAAACAACCATTGTTATAGGTATAACACATGAACGGAAAAACTTACCAGAAAAACGTAAATACGTAGAAATATTAGCTTCATCGCCGTTTTTGATTTAGAACCTAAACTGATTTAAAAAAAATCAGTTAACAATGAAAATAAAGATAAAATGGTTAGATCTACAATAACCTGAAGAAAATATGATGTTGCCGGAAAATTATATAACCTTGCAGGAAAATCATATAACATTGTTGGCCATTAGAGTATAATATATAACCTTACCGGAAAACGATAAATCTCGATCTACATTACCGGAATATAGAAGATGGTGGATGGTGGAGTTAGTAAGCCGAGAGAGAGAGAGAGATTAAAATGATTAGGGTGGAAAATTCTAAGGTTTAAATATAGCGTGTGAGATGACAATTTAATTATATCATAGTTGAGAAATTCAGCCATTGCCATAATTAAAAAACCTTCCATTTACAATGGTTCATTCAATATGTAGGATTTGTTTTCAACTAATTGAACATCAATAGTCCTTGGTTGGTTGGCTATTGTTTCATTTGTTAAGTTTCCATCTCGGGATAGTGCCAGGGTTCGATTCCCATCATTAACATCATTTTTGATTTAATAATATACATGATAGGAAAGGAAATAGATTACTTGGCAATGATGTGGCATTGATGTGGAGAGGCTAGTTGAATGACATGTGGACAATTGATGTGGAGAGCCTAGTTGAATGACATGTGTACAAATTGTATTGCTTTAATAGTATGTAAAGATACATAAGCTTCCTAAATATAGCCTTACAAGGAGGGTTCCAAGCTTGTGGTAATAACAAGTTTTTCGGAGAGTTGCCGGATGAGATTGGGCTTCTTGACATTTTGATTGAGTTTTCGGATAGAAATAATTTGTTTCCAGACTTGTTGTCAGCTAGCATTTTGAACCTTGAGTAGTTAATTAAGCTTGATCTTATAAATAACTGGTTCTAAGGTGAAATCCCGAGTGCAATTGATTCGTCAAAAAAGCTAAATGAACTAAATTTCGCTTCTTTGAAGGTTTATGTGATGGTGGTGTCCGGTGGTGGTGTAGAGAGAGTGAAATAAGAGACGGTACAACTTTCTATAATATCAAACCACATGGTTGCAAACTACAGGGGTATAATCGTCTTTTCACTCTTTTTTAATAGTCAACCAACGGTTGACTTGAAGGCAGGGCTCAAACTGCCCCACTTTGCAAACGTCAGGGTGTCGGATGCCAAAAATCTACTATAAGGGTTGCAACCAGCAAAACCGTGCTGACCACATGGGTGCAAACGACAATAAACTCTAAATTTGATAAAAATATATGTACATAAAAAGCTTGAAATGTCCATATTGCTATGCTAGGACTA
>NW_027505730.1:0-158804 GCF_021521415.1 Bidens hawaiensis
GAAATACTCAGACGAGTTTCAGGCCCTTGTGATGGACTGCAAGCTGCCGCGCGCTTGGTTGGTCGAGCTGAAGGGTTTACGGATGGTTATGAATATGGCATGTTGAAGAAGAACCCATCCGTAGTACCCTTATCAGACGCGACGCTGCCTGCGCGGAGATGGCCGCGATGGGGGAGAAGTATATGAATACTCCCATTCCCATCCTTGCGCAGGTATTTTAACCTTAATGAGATTACCTTGACTTATTTTCTAAGTCTTTTGTACTCATATTTTTGCTTTTGATTTGCAGATATCCTCGCTTGCTGACCAGCCCGACCTCGGCGCGCTAAAGAAATTACTTGACGAGTGCGAAGGGGCTGGCGGCGGCGCTGATGGCGCGGGGAATGCTGGCGTTGCTAGCGGCTCTGGCGTGGCCAAAGGATTCCGCTCCTGACACTACTGTGATAGAAGACTCCATTCAAGATGAAGAACTTGACTATGGTCAGTTTGGAGACGACGAGGAGCAGGCTGCGCCAGATGCCGAGGGCGATGGATGAGGATGATGAAGAGGCTGATGTCAACGTGGAGACTTGAGAAGCCCTTCATGTTTTTTTTTTTTTTTTTTTTTTTTGTAGTTTGTATCTCATCTTGTAAACTTGTAAATTTCAATGATTTTGAATGAAATTCTGTTTTTCCCTTCTTCGCATCTTGCGCATCCCCATTCATCTCTTTATATCGCATGTTTGCTTGTTGAATATAAGATATGCTTGCGCGTTGGAATAAGAACAAGGTGTAAGGAATTTATTATACTTAACCCTTGTCATATTGCAAGTGATTTTGCCATATCTTAATTATGTTGACACGTGTCTTGGCGCTTTCAATTTTCCTCTTTTGCGCGACGTTATCGCGCGTTTATGGAATTAGAGTTTTTTAGCCTTTACGCGTCAATGTGTTACTCAGATATCCACTACAATTTATTGCGCGACCCCAACCTGAGACCTTAACAACTATGTTTTGACATTTGCTTTGCCTTAGTTGTGTTTAGGTGTTTTATGGTCAGGCTGCGCAGCATGTAAGATGGGTGTTGTGAGTGATTTGAGCTAAGGCTCACATTATTGGGCTAAGGCCCTGGCGTTTTAGAGTTAAGACTCGTTAACGCGTTTGAGCTTGAAGCTCGCGCATGTATGTTTTACTCGTTTTATTTCGTTTTGATGTCAATACCATGTTGTGATATTGCTCAAATTAATAAAGGGAAGTGTGAAACATGTATGCAAAAGGTAATAGAATTGGGCTAAGGCCCTGACGTTTTAGAGTTAAGACTCGTTAACGCGTTTGAGCTTGAAGCTCGCGCATGTATGTTTTACTTCGTTTTTATTTCGTTCTGATGTCAATACAATGTTGTCATATTGCTCAAAACTAATAAAGGGAAGTGTGAAACATGTATGCAAAGGTAATAGAATCCACATTTAGAGAAGATAGCGCGTTATCATTATTCATAATGGGTTAAAAAGCCTTGATTACAAGTTGACATTTTTACATGAAACATTTTCTAAGCTGTGCCGCGTTCCATGCGCGCGGGATCTTCTTTCCATTCAAATCTTTCAAGCATATGCGCCTTTTCCCAATTCTTCCGAGACTTGATAAGGTCCCTCCCAATTGGGGGACATTTTTCCGGGGGTATCGCGCGGCTTGCTTCATTGTTTCGAAGGACAAAATCATTTTTCTTGAAGTGGCATTCTTTCACACGCTGGTTGTAATATTTTTCCAGCTTTTTCTTGTACTTGGCTTCACTGAGATAGCCGCCTCTCTGCGCCCTTCAAGTAAGTTGAGATCCAACGTCTTCGCGCTCGTTATCAATCTTGCTCATCATTAGCACTCTATGGGATGGGCATCCAATTTCTGCTGGAATCATTGCCTCCGTTCCATAGGTTAGGCTGAACGGGGACTCGCCATTGCTGGTTTTGCTTAATGTCCTGTGCGCCCACAGGACATTAGGTAGCTCTTCGACCCAAGAATGGGATTCTCCCTCTAACCTTTTCTTTAGCCCATTCAGCAAGCTTTGGTTCGCGCATTCCACTTGTCCATTCCCCTGAGGGTGATAAACTGAAGTGAAAATTTGGTTGATGCGCAATTCCTTGAGCCAGCTGGATATCTTCTTGTCAGTGAATTGCTTGCCATTATCGCTTACAATTTCCATGGGCAAACCAAAACGGCATATGATGTGGCTCCAGATAAACTGCTTCATCGCTTCGGTCTGTTATTTTTGCTAGCGGCTTGGCTTCAACCTATTTTATAAAATAATCTACTGCCACTACCCAAAAATTTTTACTCGCCCAGGCGCTTGCGGTAGAGGACCCACAATGTCGATTGCCCATTTGTGGAAAGGCCATGCGGAGGTCACCGGAATCAAGTTGTTCTTTGGCCGCATGGTGTTTGGCGCATAGCCCTGACATGCTTTGCATTTTTGGATCTCCTTTAGAGCGTCCAAGTACATGCCAGGCCAATAGTAACCTTGCGCTCATTGCCTTGGCAACCACCATGCGCGGGCCAGCATGTATTCCACAGATTCCTTCGTGTATCTCTCTGATCACATAGCTTGCTTCCTCAGCATCTAGGCATTTCATGAGCGGCCCAAGATAAGAGCGTCGATATAATGTACCGTCAAGCAGTTCATAGTTCTGCCCCTTGTGTCTTATCTTCCTCGCTTTTGCGCGATCATCTGGTACCTTTCCCTCCTTCAAGAATTCCATTATTGGAGTTACCATGATGAAGGGGTTGTATGGGTTACCAGGACAGACTTCGCTACCACCGACGGGTTGCTCATTACTTCTACCCTGACATCTTTGCCAAAGTGATCAAAACTGGTTGATGCCATCTTACTCAGCGCGTCTGCAGATTTGTTTTCACTGCGCGGAATATGAATGATTCTGAAGCAGTCAAATTGCTCGATGAGCTTTTTCGCCTGCTCTAGATACAGAGGCATGGTGTTCTCCTTGGCATCATAAAGGCCATTGACCTGTGCTGCTACCAAGTATGAATCAACATGGGCCTCTAGATTTTTAACTCTGAATTTTTGCGCGATGCGCAGGCCAGCCAGCAGGGCTTCATACTCAGCCTCATTGTTGGTGCTTTTGAAGTCCAACCTGATGGCGTAAGTATATTCCTGATTCTCTGGATCCACCAGCTTGAGGCCTGCGCCGGATCCTTCGTTGTTTGAAGCTCCGTCAGTGAATAATCTCCACACATTTTCTTCATCATTGGCTCGCGGAGGGTCTACCTCGCGCTGAGCCTCTTCAATTTTTCCTTCGGGGACCTCGGCAATGAAATCAGCCAAGACTTGTCCCTTTATTGCTGGACGGGGCTTATAGGAGATCGTGTGCTCTCCTAACTCCAGCGCCCACTTTGTCAGCCTTCCTGATAGCGCGGGACGGCGCAAGACTTGCTGGATGTTGTAACCAGTCAGAACTTCAATGGGATGACCATTGAAATATCTATGAAGCTTGCGCGACGCGTGTGTTAGTGACAAAACTAACTTTTCCATGATGGAGTAGCGCGTCTCAGGATCTGTCAGCACCCGACTCACATAGTATATTGGCGTTTGGATCCCCTTGCGATCCACCAGCGCTCTCCTGCTGATAGATACAATGTCAAAGTTTCGCCAGGAAGTGGAGCTGTGAGCGCGGGTAGATTTATCAAACATTCTTTAATCTCACTGAAAGCTTGTTCGGCCTCAGGAGTCCATTTGAACTGGCTTTTCTTTAAGCAGTTTCTCAATGTATTGACAAATGGGGTAGATTTGCTTGCATGGTTCGCTAGGAACCTGTTGATTGAAACCAATCTACCATTCAGCTTCTGAACTTCTTTCATGGTGGATGGCGAAGGCATGTCAAGGATGGCCTCCACCTTCTCAGAATTCACCTTGAAACCATCCTTGG
The DNA here is from genome assembly GCF_021521415.1 of Bidens hawaiensis. Classification (NCBI taxonomy): domain Eukaryota; kingdom Viridiplantae; phylum Streptophyta; class Magnoliopsida; order Asterales; family Asteraceae; genus Bidens; species Bidens hawaiensis. The sequence goes on from NW_027505730.1 coordinate 3,915, forward strand.
TGACCATTACACCTAGAAATTTTCCCTCTAGTACGCCGAAAGTACATTTGCTCGGATTGAGCTTCATGTTAACTTCCTTTAGGCGCCTAAGGGTTTCTTTGATGTCTTTTAGCATTTGCTTTTCCTCCCTGCTCTTGATCACCAAATCATCCACGTAGACTTCTAGGTTTCTTCCAATTTGCTCGTTGAAAACGGCATCCATAAGTCTTTGGTAGGTTGCGCCCGCATTCTTCAAACCAAAGGGCATTTTTGTGTAACAAAAAACACCATTGTCGGTTCTGAAGGCGGTCTTGTCCTCATCTTGTGGTGCCATTTGAATCTGGTGATAGCCCTTGTAGGCATCCAGGAAACATTTAAGTTTGAATGGCGCCACGGAGTCCACCTTTGCATCGATGTTTGGTAGGGGGTAACAATCCTTTGGGCACGCTTTGTTGAGGTCCTTGAAGTCAATGCACATCCTCCATGACCCGTTACTTTTCTTTACCATCACAGGATTGGCTACCCATATCTGGTATCGTATCGGGCGGATGATGTTTGCGCGCAATAGATCCTTAACCTGTTCATTCATGGCCCTCGCCTTTTCATCCCCCATGATTCTCTTCTTTTGAGCAATTGGCTCTACAGACTTGAACGTGTTGAGAGCGTGTTGTGCCAGGTCTCGCGGAACCCCAGTCATATCAGAGTGTTGCCACGCGAAGACCGACATATTTGCTATGAGCAATCTTTTCATTCTCACCCTCGTGTCGTCTGATAAAGTAGCGCCAATTGTGATTTTTTGCTCCGGGAATTTCGGGTTGAGAATCCATTCCTCTGGCGCGTTTTCTGCCATTGGAATTTTCATTCTCCCCTCCCGCGGAGTATTTGTCACTGCGCACAAATGATCTCGGTATACAAAAGTTACACCTGTTGGTGTTGGGAACCCCAACGCGCCGTGCGCTGGCGACGGTATGGCGTTGAATTGGGCAATCGTTTCCCTACCCAAGATCATACTGTGGCATGAAGTGGTGGGCAAGACCAAGAAGTTGACAACTTCGGCTCGCTTGAGTTTTTCATCCCCCATGGTTAGTTCAAATTGTATTTGACCTAGAGGATGAATGATTTCATTGGAAACACCAGAGATTGGTGCATTCACAATTTCAAGCCTTGCCTGGTCTGCCGGATCCAGTTTCCTGAAACATTGCTCATACATTATGTCTGATTCGCTGCCAGTGTCCACCAGGACTTTTGACACTTCATAATGAGCAATGTGTGTAGTGATGACAAGAGGACTGCTGATGGAAGGGCCTCCCCTGATTCTTGGGAAGATGACTTGTTGCTCGCGCCAATCTCCTTGGATTTGCGCGCTTCTCTTTCTTGGTGTTTGCCCTTGCCTTCCTCCCTCGGCTACACAGATTCTTTTGTACTTCTTGCTGGCAGAGGCTCCTTCTGGTTGTTCATTTTCTGGTCTTGAGTTTTTTACCAGGTGAGCCAGCTTGCCTGATTTCACATCCTTTTCAATTGCATCCTTCAAGTGGTGGCATGCATCAGTGTTATGTCCTGTAGACTTGTGAAACTCACAGTACTTGCCACTGTCTGATGGTCCCTTGTAGTGGAGTGGCTTGGGGCTTTTGAACTGGACATTCTCAGAGCTTAACACCTGTGAAGGCGTTTTAGTGAGGGGAGTCCATATTCTTGGCAGAGGTCTGCTAGGATCTCCGCCGCCTTCCCTCTTGTCACCCTCCCCGCGATTACGAACATCTTTTTGGGGCTGGGGTGACCTTGGTTGCGCCTGCTTTTCTGCGGAAGAAAAACTGGTTGGTTGCAACCTGGACCATACAGAGTTCTGTTTGCCCCTTTTTTCTTTGCTGCGTGGTGACTCAGCTTGATGCGCTCTTTCTCTTGCCCTATCTTGGGCAATTTGTTTTTCATTTCTCGCGAAGACTCGCGATGCTTCCATTAACTTGGCCCACGTGGTGGGCATGCCATCTCTACTTACGAGAGCTCGGCGGAGTTGATCACTGCGCGCGCCTTGTATAAAGGCCACGCGCAGGAGTTGCTCAGTTATACCTCCGATTGCCAGAGACTCCTGATTGAAACGAGTGATGTAGTCTTCAATCGTTTCATCATTCCTGCGCACGCAGTGCATGATGTCATCAGGGTCGCGCGTGTGTCTGCGCTGCTGTACGAAGTGGGCTTGGAACTTTTCCAATAGTTCCTCGAACCCATCGATTTGTCCAGTCGGCAAGCTCTCGAATCAGACACGCGCCGCGCCCGTGAGGCAGCGAGCAAACATGTGACACCATGTTGGCATCGTCCAGCTCTCTAGGTTTCCCGTGTTGTAAAAACCTTGCAAGAAATCATCTGGATCTGTTGTGCCGTCATATTTGCCCAAACCACTTGGCATCTTGGTTTTGTGCTGGATAGGAGCCTTCGCGATGCGCTCAGTGAACTTTGAATGTTTCACCAAGATGGCTGGTCTGTACGGTGTGGTTACGTCCACTTGCCCTCTAACTGGTGGGCTGTACGGTATTTGCAGATCCAGATCGGCTCTGGCTCCAGGCGCCATGTTCACAGGCGCACGGAGCTGTGAGCCTCCTGCATGAGTATCTCGCGTCTTCCTCATGCTGTGCACTTCTTCATCACTGAACTCAGTGTGTGCAGTGTGAACAGAATGTCCCTCTTTCGGCGCGCGCGGTTTTTTTGTTCCATGGACAGTTTGCTTATCAAACGCTTGCCTTTGTGTTAAGTCGGCTAGCTTTTTCTGTTTGACCATCTCATTGTACTTGTCCATTAAACGCCGCTTCTCATTTATGAGCCATTCTTTGGGATCATTTGTTTCATCTTCTGGACCCATTGGTCCTTTTTGTTTCGCGCCGGCAAGATTTTGTAACGTAAGATCGTCTGGAGGAGTTTCAGTCTGTCCATGAGGAGTTGTGATGAAAGGACGGTTACTGGTGGCGCACGTAGAATCACGCTGCGCCCTCAGAAACTGTTGTCCCTCATTAACATCCTCACGTTCAATATCCTCCAGAGCTTGATCAACGTTGCGAACGCCGGAAACCATGGTGAATTTTGGTTTTTTATATAGATCTGAGTAGATCTTGTTGCCGTTGTAACAGTGGATGGCGCCAATGAAGAAACGTGGATCGACTCACTGGTAGACGATCTACTTTCCTCGGGTGTGATTATGCTATTCCACCGATGGTTTCTCTTGGATCTGGGTTCTTCAACCTACAAAACGAACAGCACCGTAAACTTACCCCTCAGAAAGGGACAGAGGGGTCCTCTTTGGGGTAACCCTCCGGTGTGAGAATAAGTATTTGTGGGAGAAGATAATCATAACAGATTAAGGAAATCTGGAGAGTATTGCTTAATAGCTGAATACTTTGGGATTGGATGTGATTGAGTGTGTTACTAGCTGTAACTGTCTCTGATTTAATGTAATTGAATATGATTGAATGTGAGTGAATGTGATAAGATGATCTTTTCCTTGTGGAGTTGATGCTGTATTTATAGTGCTAGGGTTTCCACTGATTGGGCTCAGCCTTGTTGGCCTCCTCCAATTGCTCTACGCCACGTGTCATCTGGGACACCTGGTGCTTTCTCATTGGTTATAATCACGTGGTAGCACATGGGTTATGCTGAGCTTTCCACCTTTCATTGGCAGTTGTCAACATCAGCATATTCTTATTCCTTAAAAAGATACCTTCTGGAAGGTTGTCTGACGTGCACAATCAAGGTTGCCCTAATCCTGATTTGGATAAGGACGAGGTTGATGTTGTGCATGTGTGATATGTGTCAATCCTGAGGATGCGCGAGGTCTTCTCTTTATTCTCACGCGCAGATGTTTCATGCGCAGATGTGATATGCACGAGCATGTGATATGCGCCGCGCGCTGATGCGCCGCGCGCATATGTGATGCGCGAGCATATGTATGCCTGGGCATATGATGCCTGAGCATGTGTGGTGCCTGGGCATATGATGCCTGAGCATGTGTGGTGCCTGGGCATATGATGCCTGAGCATGTGATGCATGAGCATATGTGATATGCGCCATGCGCATAGGTTTTGGCTTTAATGTCTTCGTAATGTCTTGATTTCAAGACTCTTGTCTATATCTTGTGGGTTGACCCGCCTCGCTCGGTGTTGAGGCGGGTACATACCTCTTCAATTTGTATGGTTGTAATAGGCCTTGTTCATTCATGCCGAGATTAATATCCTCATGGAAGCATTAGACTTACAATATTATTCTACAAACTCAATGATCAGGGGTTCACACATATGACCTACAAAAATAACTTCTAATAATTAGAAAACAGATAACTCCATGCATTTAGGTGCGTTTAACCCAATCTGAATCCAAGGATCCATTTTGCTAGTTTACCCTTTTGCAATAATAAGATGTTAAGAGCAATTACTTAGACTGTTTACAATAGAGGGGCTTTGTCGCCCCCTCCACATCATCGTCACGTAGGATGCAGGTGTAACATCACGAAAGTTTCGGACCAAAAGTGCCAACTGTCAAAGGAAAAGGACCAAAAATGATAAGTTCTAAAGTCAAGGGTTAAAAATAAAAATTCTGTCTTCTAGCCCCATCTCGATATGCGACCGCCTTAGGGCCAAAGTCATCGCGTATCGTGATGACACACCCTGACAGACGGACACGTGTCCTGCCACGTGTTCACAAGTGGCACAACTTCCGCCACATGTCACCACGTGGCATCATGTATGCCATGTGTCGCCACGTGGCAAGCCTATAGGGCAGGTCACCACCCTACGTCGCGATACGCGACGGGTGGCCATGGGACCATCGCGTATCGCGATGGTTCCCCGAAAATAACCTATAAATAGGGGCTCCAACCCTCTCATTCAACACACCAAATCACAACAACTCACCCTCTCTCTAAAAATATCCCTCCCTCTCTCTAAACCTCGTAAATCGTGCCACGACGTTTCCTCGTTTTCCGTGTTATTAATCCAACGTTATACCCTATAAACGTTAAATCGATGATGTCTTGAAGAACGTGACGCTCAAGAGACGACCCGACGCCACCTCGAAGTACGTACCATCAAGAGTTAAAGATTTGGGGTGCCTCGATAAACGTGTCAAAGAAAAGTGTTGATCAAAGGAAGTCCGTGAAGCGATAAGGCGTCGAAGTGCTGCCCAAATTTCTAGGGTTTATATAAGCCGAGCAAGGTAAGCGTAATGCCCAAATAAAATAATAATAAAATTCAAGACTTAAAACCCTAAGTCGAGGATATACTCGATACCTCGATAAATAACAAAAGAAATCGTAACAAAGAAAAGAAAAGAAAGAAATGTGATTATAATATGATTCTTTGTTATAAATACTATTTAAGTTTATTGTTATTGTTCTTAAATAATAAGAAAAAGAAAAGTATACGTTTCTTAAAAAGAAGAGGAAACATAAGTGTTTTAAAGAGAAGTAAAACAAGTTAAACTTGTAAAAGAAAAGAAAGAAAAGATATTTTAAACTAAAGGTTTAAAATAAAGAAAAGATGTTTTGAACTAAAGGTTCATAAAGAAAATATAATCGAGATAAAGAATATAAAAAGAGACTAAAGATCTTAAGCCGGATTAAAGACCCGACTAACAAAAGGTTATACTCGTACTATAGGTGCGAGATAGCGAAGAAAGGAAAAGACCGATCAGTGTATTGAAGCTGATCCTTTGAAAAGGTGAATACGCCTAACTTTATAAACTTTTTTAATCAAGTCAAATAAATGAAATGAAATACATGAGATTACGTATCTCTAAAACATTATAAACAAAAGTAATCGCTAGCCCTCAGGCTGTCGTGTGCGTTTATTTGGATCCTTACATATGTGGTAAAAAGTCGGTGGGCACACCGCGCCACACCTGGTTATGACCTCCGCCACGATGGGTCGGACCTAAGTTACGTCCGTGTGAGACTGATCATGTGTATACGTATGGTACCTAAGTGATGTTGAATGTTGCGGTGTTTGTTGTCTTGTGTGTGACTTAAGTTTATAATTGTGTTTTGTTTAAAGCTTGATTATTCCTAAGCCATGATGGGCCGCACCTAAGTTATGTCTCGAGGGGTAATCAAGTAAAAATAAATATTTTCTGCGTCAGCTTATTCACCAGCATGTGTTGCTAACGTATTTTCTAAACATTATGCAGGTAATCAAGAATAAGAGCTTGGATTGCTCGAAGTGCTTTGATATCCGATGGCTCGGATCATTTTGTTAATATTAAGATATAAATGGTGGTTATGTATAAACAAGTAATCTTTTATAAACAATTAACGGGCATTTTATAATCTCGTCTTTTGTAATGTAAATATAATATTTTAATCCACATAAATATAACTTTCGCTTTAAATCCGCTAACTCTGATTTATTTACAAATGTGGTACCAACATATGTGTCATACGCCTAGGCCGTGGTTTGGGGTGTGACAGCAGGGCTTCAAAGCCCCTCTCCACAACGTCCCGTTGTTGCTTAATGGCTCTTTACCATGTTATATATATATATATATATATATATATATATATATATATATTTACGTATGTATGTATGTGTTTGTGAGAGAGGGAGAGAGAGAAAACACATGGCCCCACCACTTTCCCCCATCACTGCCCGTCTTCACCACACCGACCCCACCATTAGCGCCCCTCGGTTGTGTACAAAGCCTATGCCGCCCCTTTGCCTCCCAGTATACCTGATGGTCGGGTAAAAGTCATGTATATTATTATATTATTTGTTTACTTTTAGTTTAAATATTATGTGAACTTTGGTACTTCAAGCGTGTTTATGTGTTTCAGGATATTTGACTTTAATGACGCTTATCGGGATGAATTGCTGGCTTAGAACGAAGATGTGGAAGACTCATGATAATTGGCACGCTTTCCTATGCAAAATAAAAGAAGAAAATAAAGAAAATTGTATCAGACACCATTAACGCGGCGATCAGGGGTCCTGAGGGTGATGTTAAAGATACTCTAAGATCAACAGACAAATGAGTCTTTAGCGTGGCGCTAAAGGCTCACACCCTGAATGTTAGTGCCGCGTTAACATCTTTTCTGTTAATTATTTTTGTAGAATGACAATAGATTTGGATGTCATCATATCTAGGGCCGGCCCTATAAGGTTAGAAAGTAAAGCTAGGGCTTTAGGCCCCCCAATTTTGTAGGCTTCATTTCAGGGAAAAAAAGTATATTATATATAATGTATATTAGTATTAGTTTTTCTATTCTAAACATACAACTTTGCCACTAGTTTAGTGGTAAGGGTAGTTGACTGGTAACCTGCATATCCACATTCATACCTCAGAAGCTTGTTGTGTATTTCTCTTTTTGCCAATAGACAAGCCATTTAAGCCTAAAACGATGTCTAATTTTATTACTCCTCAACTGCAGATCTAGCTTTTAATACTGATCTAGGAATAGTTATCAATTATTTTATGTCTTTTGTTGATTATCGTTCATGCCATACTCATGCATTTCGTTTATACAATTATATCATGTGTAATTTTTGTAGGTCCTGTGACCGGATCAAATAACACAACAAACTAAGTACTAGTCGTTCGTGGATCAACCTCATAACTAGTTGGCGGAAACAACTAGCTAGACCGAGATCTCGGATCTTGTGGTGGTGCTATGGGAGCTAAAAACTAAGAAAGTAGGGCGAGGTAGAGAGATTTTGAGAGTTACTTGGATAATAATAATAATGATGCAAGGATTTATTCACAAAGGTTGTTGGAGAAATGGGTTAAGTGACCCTTTATATAGGGTCCCCCATTTCTCCAAGTTTACATAACATGATACAAAATAAACGTACTGAGGTACGTATTACACCGACTCTAAGCAAATATAAAGACATACACAATCCTAAAACTAATATAGAATATTGGTCTTACAATCTCCCTCTAGGATTGAGTATGTCCAGAAACCTTCATAAAGTTCCTTGCTTCGTATTTATTTCTCGAAATCTAGTACTTGTCTTGATCCAAGAGCTTGAACGAGATTGGATCTTGACAATTCTTTATTTTCTGATCTTGAATACTTGAACTTCAGTCTTATTTCCTGGGAAGGATCGGCAGCAACAAATTTTTGAAACATCAGATGCGGAGGCTCGACATCTAATTTTCTTGTATTGACTTTCTTATGCCGACTTGTTTCTTTGATTTGTCATTCGACTGATCTTCAGACATGATCAGTTCATTTTTAGGTTCAATCGCCAATTGTCACGTTCTCATTTTCTTTTAAGTGCTTCAGCATCGGCAACTTCAGTCTCTGCAACCCAGGACATTTGATCTTGATCTACCTGTCCATGTAAAGCTGCACAAAACTTATAGCAAGTAAGATCCGTTCACAGACCCTCTTTAGGGTCAAAGAAGAATTTTCTTTTTCAAAACATGTCCCCTCAACTTGTAAATGATTTGTTTAAGTTCCAGGTTTCCAACTAACTTTATATGAACGACCTTGACAACAAAACACATGATTTTGAATAAAACAAAGATTTAATAAAATATGTACGAACACATAAAAACTTAAACTTCTTTTGGAATTTTCATATATTACAATATTTCGAATATATATATATATATATATATATATATATATATAATATTTGAAGTTGAAACATAAAATAAAACAAGAAAAATGAAAAGGCTACGAGTAAAGATGAATTTAATATTATATAACAATAATATTTACATAATTTTCTAGTGACTTTAATATTTTTGTGAGAAAGATCACAACATGGAATCATATTGTCTATAATGTCCTATATCACACTTCTATTTGGATATTATTATGACAAGAACTCAAAGTCGATTGTAGATATATTTTGTCCACTTTAAACTTAACAAGTATTTTGATGTCACCGTGATACGTTAAAGTATGAATTAGGCACAATACATATGTGGTCCCTTGTTAATCCGACAAATTACAAACTCCATCATACCTCAGGCATAGTTTATGTTCATCAGTATCACCCCGAGTTGACTCCGACTCCCTAATGATTGATCAAAACGTTTTGTGCTTTCATAAACTTTTGCGAACATTCTTTCAAACAATATGTAAAGGTTGAACCATGGACTTACATGCCATCCGGACTTACAAGCCTTCATATAAAGTGTTTAGCTCTTACTTGTTTGCCCCACGTCACGTAGTTTTAAAAAACCCTTTTTGTTTGATAAATTATCAACATTTTTGTTGTTGATTTTTGAGTATTTTTGCAGTTTTCTGCTTTAATAATTTTTGAAATTTCAATATTTGAATCTAAAGCAAGAAATAATTTTAATTGTGACCAATCACTACCGGGCTCGTGTATAACTGACTAATAACATTTTTGCCTTCATCGATATGACTTATTTTGGAGCCGGCAACCGCTTCATAAAAGTGTAACCACTAGCATAGGCGAGCATTTAAGTTTATATCAATATGACAGTTACTCATTTGTCAAGTCTATCTACACATCAAGCAATGATCTTGTTGGCTTTTGATATACTCTTTTCATGTGCTAGGATCACTAAAGACAATTTTTTTTATCATTTTCCAAAGGTCGGATCAATTTCTCAAAATTTTATAATTTATAGTATCCGACTCCCTCTAAGCAGGAGCTCCCTCTAAGTGAGAGAATATATTTTTGAATCTTTTTCTGATTTTCTTAACGAAGAATAATTAAATAATAAAATATAAAATATTTTTGGCAAGTCAACTGACTCATTTTTTGTTTTTCTTAGAGAAAATGAAAATCTTTTTGGTGAGTTTTACTTAACTCATTTCTCCCTCTAAATGTGTGACATTTTGAAAAATATTTATAGTTTTTTTATACAAAAATATAGATAGGTTGTTTTAATCAAAATAAAACAATGGCGTGAAAAGGTCAACAAAGCTGTTGTTAGATGGACTATCCTAAACATGCATTATCACATCATATAACAAAGTTGAATAGATTCAAACCGAAACACAGCAGTTGATGCTGGATCCATCACTTGAGAGACTGTGACATTCGTCAAATTCAGGTCTAAATTTGTATTCGTTTTGCACTCGTTTAATATTCTTTTATTATGTAAACCGACCCGTTTTGTAAACCGAAACTTATGATATAATCAAAATGATGGTTTTTATGTTACAATATTGTTTTACACTTGTTGGGTCTTGAAAACATCCTTTTTCGGGCTTTAAAACGCGTTAAAATCACTTAAAACGAACTTCGGGGGCCAATGTCATTTTTGAAACTTAAAAAAAATATCACCAGCCCCACCCCGCCATGCCGCGCGACGGGGGAGCCTTCTATGGTCGCGTAGCGCGACCTGGTGCAGACCAGGTTGTCACACCCTCACTTAAGGCCTAGGCGTGTGACCCAATAATTGGTACCATATTTTTATATAAATCAGAGTTACGTTTGATTAGCGGAAGTCTTATAAAATATAAGGATCAAAGTTGTAATATTACAAAAGACGGGATTATAAAAGATTCCCGTTTTAAGTTAAAAAGATTATTTGTTTTAATTACAAACCACCATTTATCATATTAAGTTTATACAAAACAAATCCGAGCCATCGGATATATAAATAGCACTTCGACATTCCAAGCGCTAATCTTGTTCACTTGCAAAATGTAAATAAAATACGTCAGCAACGAATGCTGGTGAACATGCTGACCCTAAAACATTTTATTTTACTTTATTACCCCTCGAGACTACGCATGCCTCGGCCCATCGTGGCTTAAGAATAACAAAGTTAAATAACACATTTATAAATTCAAGTCTCTACTCTAGGTCACCTCAGCAAACACCGCAGCGTTCGACTTAGTTATGTACCCGTAAATATACACAATAATCGTACTTCCGCGGGAAAGCATCCTACGATCAGGGTGGTGCGATGTGCCCATCGCGTACTACCACCTATGTAAGGATCCAGACACACGTATACCACAGCCTGAGGGCTAGGTTTATACTTTCATTTATAATTGTTTTAGGAACACGTAGTTCCTTGTAAACAATTTTCATATAACATGTTTGACTCATTTGAAAACAAGTTTATAAAAGTTTGGGGGCGTATTCACCTTATCGCTTTGGGATCGGCTTCAACACCGTCCGAGGGTATTTCCCTTGCTATCTCGCACCTATAGTACGAGTATAACCATTTGTTAGTCGGATATACAATCCGGCTTAAGACCTTTAGTCTTATTTTATAACTCTACCTCGATGAACCTTTAGTTCATATATCTCTTTTACATGAAAACCTTTAGTTTAAAAGTAATTTATAAACCTTTAGTTTATATATAAAAACCCGACTTTTCTTCTTCTCAAAGAAACGTATTCTTTTATTTTATTATTTAAGTATACTCATTATTACTTAAATAATATTTTCATAACAAAGAATATATATACTCGCACACACACACACACACACACACACACACACACACACACACACATATATATATATATATATATATATATATATATCACAACATATCTTTTATTCTTTCTTTGTTATATTTTCTTTTCTTTTATCGAGGCATCGAGTATAACCTCGACTTAAGGCTTAAGCCTTTAATATAATATTTTATTATATTTATTTGACATTACGCCTAACCTTGTTGGCGTTTTAGAAACCCTAAGAACTCGAGCAGCACTCCCACGCCGCTTGGTTTCTTTTGCCTTTTCGATCAATACTTCTTTTCTCGTCACCAAACGATAACACCAATTTTCAACACTCGTTGGCACGCTTTTCAAGACCCATCACCATCTTATAACAAGCGCCTTCTTGGTATGTGGGTGGAGGGTGGCACAAACTTCGAGGAATCGGTGGTACACAAAACGAGAAATAAGGCACGAACTTCAAGGTATGATAATATGGCTAGAGAGATGCTAGAGAGAGAAAGAGGAACCGGTTTTGGTGTGGGTTGGAATGAATCCCTTGGCCTTCTATTTATAGCCAAAATTTGGATCCCGTCACGGTACGCGACGGCCTCCTTGGCATCCGTCGCGTATCGCGACGTAGGCCAAGACAATCACCATATAGGTCCGCCACGTGGCAGACGGTGTGCCACGTGTTGACACGTGGCAGACGATGTGCCACGTGTCGTCACGTGTCGGGACACGTGGCGAATGGTGTGCCACGTGTGGACGCGTGGCAGTCTTGTACCAGAGGTGTCAGGCCACGTCATCGCCTATCGCGATGACGTAAGTTAACAACGATCGTGTATCGCTGTTGACTTCTTCTAAAAAAGTTGACCAAGCCCCATCGCGGTACGCGACGGGCTCGTCTTTTGCCCCGTCGCGTAGCGCGATAGGACAAGAAAACGAATTTTTTATTTTAAACCATAAGGTTTGGAATTTTGGCAAATTTGGTCCCTTAACTTTGGAAAGTTTACATTTTGAACTCGAAATTTCCTCGATGTTACACAGGTTGTCTCCTATGTCTCCTTGCTTGTTTTATTGACCAATAAATCCTAGTTTTGCCCACCAAATCACTTGTTTAACCAAATTAAGTTCTTCCTATAAATACCCAACCCTTTCCCACATAATTCCTTGCTCATAAACTCTTTCCTCACTCAAATTCAAGAATCATTCAAGGTTGTTTTTCATGTTTATGTCAAGTTTGACTTCCAAAGTCAAACTAAGTTAGTTCTTCATTTTTGTTAGTATATATTAGTCTAAATTAATAATTTAAGCATATGGCACAACATATATATAATATACCCCCTTGTTACCTTTGGTGGTTACTTTTCCGGCCTTGGTCGGTTAAGTTTCGGGCCTCGTAAGGTAAGGCTACATGGAGGACTTTCGTTGTCTTTGTTATATATTTTCCGCACCTAACAATCTAACTTTATTATTGCTTACTAACCATGCTTAACTTATACTTATGTTGCTTATTTGTAAGTTCCATGATTATGGGTTTGAAGAGACTAGCCTCGGTTTAACCGTAAATAGACCCAAACCGTAAACCGAACTTTGTTTACTAGCTTTGTTAAATAATTGTTTAAACATGCTTATTGTTAGATTTAAATTTCTGAAATCATTTATATGAGTTTTATGGTTATGGGTTTGAAAATTCTTACCTCGGTCTTGACCAGAAACAAGATCCGAACCAAAAACCTAACTTTCGTTTAAAGACTTTATTGTTAACTTTTTGGTTGTAAAACTTAAGTATCTTCATTTATAAATTATTATACAAGTTCTTTGATATTTGGGCATGTGGAAACCATCTATGAACTTATTGGGAGATGGAAACCGAACCAAACCAAACTAAACCGATTTTCACTCGCTTAAGACACACAAATGTGTTTTTAGCTATCAAGACTTGTATATTTATTTAAAAATACTTTACAGGCTGACTTTAAATATTTTATTAAAGTACTTGGAATGTTGAATCCAACTTGATCTTATAACAAAGTTGGACCGACAAAACCGAATACTCGCTTAACGTATGTTGTTAGTTCTAAAACAGTAGAACTACATACTTGGTTAAGTATTATTAGATTTTATTGAGTTATATCATAACATTTATTATTTCGGAAAGTTGACTTTGGGTTTGACCGATTATCAAGACCCGAACCAACAACCCGAACACTCGTTAAAACCCGTTTTAGTATCTATATTATAAAGGGACTTGCATTCTTGCATTTTTACCCACCTTATTACTTAACATAAGTTGAGTAAATATTAAGGTAAGATACTTTAACCCGGTTTCGAGCAAACTTACATTTTTAAAGGTTTATTATTATAATTTATTAGATAATTACATTTTAAACCTTAAACTTTAATTGTTTACATTTCTTAACAACCTTTCTAATTCGAGGATTTTACTTTTATTTAGGCTTTACTCGTTAGACTCGTCCTTCCGTTTTCCTGTCTTTTACGATCAAGTTTATACTTGAAAGGTGAGTACTTTCATACCCCGTTTTCCATCTTTCGTTTTGGGGGTGATGTTGCATACTTATTCAAACTAAATACTTTATACTTGAGTCTTAAACCACAAACTTTATTGTATACTTTACTTAAATAAATGCTCGATTTGGTGTTCTATGCTTACATGCATATATGCTTATGCGTTTATCGCTATTGGTTGGTTGATTCATAAATCCCTGAACTATCTGGTATTCTCTTATAGCACGGTTCCGTTAATGTATTCTTATTAACGACCTCATGAAATCCGAATCTATTTGGTATTCTCTTATAGACGGTGCCGTTAATGTATTCTTATTAGCGACCTCATTTTTATCCAAATTATTTCTATTATTTATCGTTTCATATACAAGTTGTGGCATTTTCTTATTATATACATATTTATCCAAAACTATGAATTGTTCACCAACCTTTGTATTGATAAACTTTTTTTATGCAATGTTACAAGTTTGACGTTATGATGATTATGGAATTTGGAGAAAATGTGACGAAGACCGTTAGGATATTAGCAAATTGAACAATATATTTATTTGCTATATTTTGTTATGATTATCTATGAATATTGTTATGTGACATCTTGATGTTGTGAAATTAAATGAGTTGTTAAATATTGTCGCTTTAAATAGTGTCATGCGCTTATGGGCAATCCGTCATATCCCGCTATGTTCCCCCGCCTTTGGTCGGGGTGTGACAGAGACGCTCGACAAGTTGTGGTTAAACCATTTGAACAAGGTTGGTGTAGTTGAAGCAGAAAGTATGAAACATTTCCTTTTCCTTGTAGTTCGTCATCCCATGTCGCTTATGAAAGACTCGAATCCGCCATCGAATGGCTTAGCATCAAATAGCAAGGGTTCGTCTCCCATCATATATCGGGTGCAACCACTATCTAAGTACTGGATACCATTAATAGTCCTCCTTGATTGACCCTACATGCACTAAGCGTTTAAACAGACATGGGTACCCGAGACTTAGTTGTCTCGGGAAAGTCGACCATAAATCGACAAAACTTGATTTTATTTCTTGAAAACAATTTATTTCTTGGCGACTCATCGCTTGAAGAATAGTCCTTAGGAGTCCAAGCACAAGCTTGTTCCTTGGTTTTGAAGATTTTAGAATTTTGTTTTATAGATTTTAAAACTGTTTTTGGTGAATCCTTAGACTTTTCAGTCTTAGGATCCTTTTTGATTTTATCCTTTTTAGTTTTCCAAAATGGTTTTCTCTTGCGTTTTACTTTATTGACTTTGGATCTCACATCCATTTCACTGGCTTCACTATCAGCTTGACCAGTCCTTGAATCTAGGCTACTAAAAGCACCTTTTGGGGACTGACTAAGCCGCCTTTGAATATCAAGTTGTTGCTTGAACCAGTGCTTGCAATGTCTTGCAAGGTGACAAGAATGACCACAAACAAAACAACACTTTCTCCTATGAGCACTATAGAACTCATCAGAACTATAAAATGGTTGGTATGGTGGGAAAGGTGATCCGTGGAAAGGAACATGATTATAAAACACATTTGATGATTGACCCTGATCATCAAAAACATTAGTGTAATATGGATCAACAAAATTTTGTTGATAATGACCATAGTAGTTGTTATCAAAACAGTTGTATGACTGAGGATTTTATGATTGATTAATTGTTTGAGAAAAATGATCTTTTATTTGGTGGCACGTATTTACATGAAGTACTCGGTTTATTATCATTTTCAAACACTTTTCTTTTACTTGAATTATCCTCAGTCTCACAACTTGATGATGAACAACTAGTTATGTTCACCTCAACAGGCCTTTCCACCGACCCACTTTCTTCTACACAAACTGCTGAAGAAGATGAACTACTATTACGACTAACTGAAGGAACAGCTGAATCAACAGTCTTGGGAGCAGCAGGAACAAATGTCTTTGAAATTGGCACATGACCAATACCATAGACCATTTCTTCCTCTAGTAATGAGTTAAAACTAAAGTGAGGAAGGCTATTATAGTTATCATTATAATGAGGTGGAACTGCAGAACTATCATAGCCTATTCCTTTCTTTATTCTTAACTCTATTTGTGCCCTAATTAATTTATTCAGCTTTTCAGAGGCTAACTCAAAGTTTTCTATGGCAATTTTTCTTTGTGTTAACTCAATCTCTAATTTGGAAATCTTAGCGTTTAGCTCAACTACATGATTTTCATGACGTTGGGCTAAATTTGTAGCACTAGTGACCTTTTCCCTAAGTTTGCCATATCATTACCTGTGACAACCGGTAATTTCCCAAACCCATAAGCTAAGTAATCAACCTAATAATTAGGTGATTGAAAATATTAAGCGCGTGCATTTGTTATGTGCGCCCTGCGCGAGCGCGCCATGTTAGTCAGCGCGTGCAGTTGTTATGTGCAACCTGCGCGAGCGCACCATGTTAAGAACCAGCGTGAGCATATGTTATATGCGCCATGCGTGAATGATTTGGCTTTATGTTTTCATGTAACTTAAACGTTATGTTGTCTATGGGTTGACCATCCCGCATGATGCTAAGGCGGGTGCATCCTACATCGTTTATGCGCGTGCGGAAGGGAACTAACCTACCCGCATGGCGGGAACGTTGAGAGCTAGTTTGTCTGAAGCTCCAAGATGGAATTGACTTCAACATGACTGATCACTATGTTGAAATACCAAGACCACCTGGAGAATCTACAAATGAAACTCAAATGTCCCTAACTGCGAGAAGGTTACGCACCTACCCGCAGCAAAGACATGTCCTATACGCAGAAAGCTATGCGCACC
The DNA here is from genome assembly GCF_021521415.1 of Bidens hawaiensis. NCBI lineage: Eukaryota > Viridiplantae > Streptophyta > Magnoliopsida > Asterales > Asteraceae > Bidens > Bidens hawaiensis. Next base: position 20,575 of record NW_027505730.1, read on the forward strand.
AAGTTATACGCGCAGAACACTTGGTCTATTCTCCAGTTAAGGAGATTACTCCCGCCCGAAAGGAAACAGTAGCGTGTTTCAGAGATTTTCCACTTTTTACTGTACACTGACAAAAGTACCTGAAAAAGCACACTGTAACATGAAAAGTCAACTGTCAGCCACCCTATTCTCACCAACCCCAGACCTGCATGTTCTGTCCAAATCAAATCAAAATCTTTTATCCACCACTCCACTCTTAAGTAAATAATAATAACTTCCATACTTTATCATCATTACATTTAGATATGAAAAGATTTCAATCCCCTAAAGCAAGGGATTGTGTTCCCTTGAGTTTGCCTATAAATTTGTAGCCTAAATTATCACCCAAAACACACTTCAAAGAACTACAAACTTGCACTAATCCTTTCCCAAGCGTCCGTTGTTTCCAGCTCCGATCCTGTTACTAGGTAAGCCGAGAATATAACCTTGAGACCTACTATCCAACCCTTATATTCTCCTATTTCTTGATCTTAATATATATACTTGTTATTTAATCGTATTCTAGACCTTCGATTCCGAGGCCAACACCAAGAAAACCCGAATCTCGATTAATCCCTTAACAAGAACCACAGGTGAGTCTCACAGCCCCTATTTTCACTGTTTTCACTGTTTTTAAACTGCTTTCGGGGCGAGGGACACGTACTTAAATAATGTTTTATCATGGTATACTTACAAGCTATGCAAGCGATTATGTGTTTAAGTTATGTTTCATGATGAGCAATGCAAACGGTTATCTAAGGTTTTCAATGTATGTGCGCTAGAACTCGAGTAAGTGATCACTTTACCATTGGAACTCTAAGGGTAGGGACTGCTGGTTTGATCCGCCCACTCGTAGGGGTCGCACCTCTTTGCATGGACGAGTGCCTGGCATGGGGCAGTACTATGGGGTTGAGCCCGCTCGTAGGGGTCGCGCCTCTTTGCATGGACGAGCGCCTTGTTTTCCGGCACAACGTCTGCGCGTAACCCGCGGGACGGTATCCTTAGCTCGTAGGGGCAATGCCTCTTTGCATGGACGAGCACAGTTTCTCAGAATTGTTCGCGCGTAACCCGCGGGACAGTATCCTTAGCTCGTAGGGGCAATGCCTCTTTGCATAGACGAGCATAGTTTTCCAGAAACGTCTGCGCGTAACTCGCGGGACGGTTTTACGTTATTTTAGCTCGAAGTGGCTGCGCCACTTACATAGACGAGCACCGTATCCGGAATTTGTTCACGCGTAACCCGCGGAACGATTTTTATCAGAATATTGTCAGAATTATGTGTTAATACGATTTTTACCAAGCAGATGTTAATGATGTTGCCAGAAATGTTTCAGAATGATTTTATCAAGTTACTAAAACTTGTGAACTCACTCAGTTTATACTGATTCAAATGTTTTTACGTGTCTTTCAGGAGATAACTAGGTAGCGCATGGAGTCACACTTAGAGCACCACACGCTGAACATCTAAAACAAGCTTTTTGGAAGATCTTGGTTTTATCCCCTCGATGCGCACGGTTACCCGCCGCGCAAGGGGATATGGCGAGGAAATCTTCAGTTTTATACTTGGATGTTTCTTTTTGTAATCTTCGAACAATGTAATGTGTTTGTACTAAACTTCTCATGCGCAATAAAAATCTTTGAATGTTTTGCAATGGCCCGTGCTTAATTATCAATCCCCACTCGTGCGCGCCCGGCTGTTTCCGCCGCTCAGGGCCGGGTGTGACAGATTGGTATCAGAGCACTGGTTATAGCGAACTAGGAAAAGAAGTTTTTAACCTAGACTATAACCTTTGGGGAATCGCATGAAATATTTTTCAAAGAATATTTTCAAAAGAATATTTTCAAAAGAAAAATCACACACGCACTTAGGAACACAGGTCACAGTGTCTAGAGATAAGAACATTATGTGCTCTGAGTACATGCGCTAAGTTTGTTATATTTTCTTTTTATGAAAAGAATGCCTCCAACCAGAGCCAAGGGAATTACCATGACACCCGAAGAGCTCGCAGAAATAATCGCGCAGGCGATTGCAACGCATGAGGCCAGCAAGGCCGAATCTAGTCAGGGTCGCCAAGAGAACGAGACCCCAGAACCCGAATCAGGAGCCTTGAACAAAGGATGCTCCTATAAAACATTCATGGCCTGTAGGCCTTGGCCGTTCAAAGGCACCAAAGGAGCCATTGGGCTCTACAATTGGATTGACAAGATGGAGACCGTTCTCTCCATCAGCGGATGTAGTGAAAACCAGAAGGTCCTTTACGCGACCTGCATGTTCCAAGAAGCAGCTTCGTCTTGGTGGAAGCTCCAAGTAAAGACTTTGGGGCGAGAAGTTGCTCTTCACAAGACCTGGGAAGAATTGAAAGAAATGATGATGAGAAAGTTCTGCTCTCGCGCAGAAATTCAGAGCTTGCAACAAGAATTCTGGAACCACACCATGGTAGGAACGGATATCGATGCCTACACCAATCGTTTCAACGAGCTTTGCCAGCTGGTGCCAGACATGGCAAACACAGAAGAAAAGAAAATCGAGAGGTACATCTTTGGGTTACCTCCTGTCGTTAGAGTCCCGCTCAACGCCGCCGCACCTCCGACCTTTGACGAGGCGGTTGCGCGAGCCATCACCCTTACAAGGGATACGGTTCGTGCGGGTATGTTGACCGCTCGCTTGAACGAGCAGCGAACCTCTGACTCCAAGAGGAAATGGAACTCCCACCGAGGGTCAGACTTCAAGCAGCCACCGCCCAAGAAGCAGGAAAGCACAAGGGTTTACGCGATTCAAGCCGCGGAACCATCAAGGAAAGGATACAGCGGGCCTCGCCCATGGTGCAGCAAATGCAAGTATCACCACGAGGGTGAATGCGCAAAAATCGAATGCGCCAAATGTGGCAGACCAGGACACAAGGCGATGAATTGTCGCATCAGAGAAGCTGGATCGAGCGACAGCTGCTACGCATGCGGGAAGCCTGGACACTTCAGTCGGGATTGCCCACAGAAAGGAAACCAAGCTCGCGGGAGAGCTTTTGTGATCGGCGCGGGTGAAGCAAAGGAAGAGCCGAATGTGGTAACCGGTACGTTTTTGCTTAACGGTCATTATGCATCTGTCTTATTTGATACTGGCGCTGACCTAAGTTTTATATCCCATGAGTTTAAAAACTCCCTGGGCTTAGCGACCAGTAGGCTAGACAAACCTTATACTATAGAACTAGCCAATGGTAGGCAGTTATGCGCGAATGAAAGGACTGAGCAATGTGTATTAGTCATGGGAGGTCATGAGTTCAATATAAACTTGTTGCCAATAGATTTGGGAAGTTTCTATATTGTGGTAGGTATGGATTGGTTGGTCGAGAATCTCGCGGAGATTGTTTGTCATGAGAAGCAGGTTCGGATTCCACTGTTGAACGGAGAAACTTTGATGATTCAAGGGGAAAGAAAGGGAGTTGCGACGAAACTGATTTCGTGCCTAAAGGCGCGCAAGTGCCTAAGGAAAGGGTGCTACGCCTTCCTAGCGCATGTAGTAGAGAAGAAAGGAGATGAGCGAAGAATTGAAGACTTACCAGTAGTGCGCGAATTTCCAGAAGTTTTTCCTGAAGATTTGCCCGGATTGCCGCCACCGCGACAAATCGAGTTTCGAATTGATTTGGTCCCAGGAGCTGCGCCAGTAGCCCGAGCGCCTTATCGACTAGCTCCATCTGAGATGCAAGAGCTATCCAATCAGTTACAGGAACTATTGGATAAGGGTTTCATACGCCCAAGCTTTTCACCTTGGGGAGCTCCAGTACTGTTTGTTAAGAAGAAGGATGGTTCGTTCAGAATGTGTATTGACTACAGGGAGCTGAACAAGCTGACAGTCAAGAATCGGTACCCTTTACCGAGGATTGACGACTTATTTGACCAGTTGCAGGGATCCAGTTATTATTCGAAGATAGATCTACGGTCCGGATACCACCAACTTAGGGTCCATGAGGAAGATGTGCCGAAAACAGCCTTCCGAACTAGATACGGCCATTATGAGTTCTTAGTGATGCCTTTCGGGCTAACTAATGCGCCGGCTATATTCATGGATCTGATGAACCGTGTGTGCAAACCATACTTGGACAAGTTTGTGATTGTGTTTATAGATGATATTCTAATTTACTCTCGAACCAAGGCCGAGCATGAGCAACACTTGAGGTTGATTTTGGAATTGTTAAGGAAAGAAAGGTTGTATGCAAAGTTTTCTAAATGTGAGTTTTGGCTTAGAGAGGTTCACTTTCTCGGTCACGTTGTAAACAAGAAAGGAATTCACGTCGATCCTTCTAAGGTTAAAGCCATCGAAAACTGGGAAGCGCCAAAAACCCCAACTGAGGTGAGGCAATTCCTTGGACTAGCTGGCTACTATCGACGCTTCATTGAGAACTTCTCCAAAATAGCTCTACCTCTGACCGCGCTAACTCAGAAAGACAAGGCGTTTATTTGGGGCGAGAATCAGGAAGCGGCATTTCAAATGTTGAAACAGAAGTTATGTAGTGCGCCAATTTTATCTTTACCAGAGGGGACGGATGACATCGTCGTTTACTGCGACGCTTCACACCAGGGACTCGGATGTGTCCTTATGCAGCGAGACAAAGTTATAGCGTATGCCTCGCGCCAACTCAAGACCAATGAAAAGAACTACACAACGCATGATTTAGAACTTGGAGCGGTTGTCTTCGCGCTAAAGATTTGGCGCCATTACCTCTACGGTACGAAATGTGTAATCTTTACGGATCATAAGAGCCTCCAACATATATTCAATCAGAAGGATTTAAACATGAGGCAACGAAGATGGGTTGAATTGTTGAATGATTATGATTGCGAGATCAAGTATCATCCGGGGAAAGCGAATGCGGTAGCAGACGCGCTAAGCAGAAAGGAGCGAATAAAAACACTACGGGTCAAGGCCCTAAAGCTAACAATTCACGCAGAGCTCTCTACGCGCATCCGAGACGCTCAGCAAGAAGCCTTGAAACCAGAGTTTGTTAAAACTGAATCCCTTGGGGGTATGATTAAGAATTTGGAACTTAAAGGGAACACTCGATATTTTGCCAACCGCATATGGGTCCCTCTCAAGGGAGGACTGCGCGAGCAGGTATTAAACGAAGCTCACAAGACGCGGTATTCCGTACATCCTGGCGCAGACAAGATGTACCAAGATGTTAAAATGTTGTATTGGTGGCCCAATCTTAAAGGCGCCATCGCGACACATGTCAGTAAGTGCCTGACGTGTTCAAAGGTAAAGGCTGAATACCAGAAGCCGTCGGGGTTACTTCAACAGCCAGAAATTCCCATGTGGAAGTGGGAACAAATCTCCATGGATTTCATCACCAAACTACCAAGGACACCTGGGGGTTACGACACGATATGGGTTATTGTAGATCGGCTAACTAAGTCAGCGCACTTCCTGCCGATTAAAGAAACTGATAAAATGGAAAAGTTAGCCCGACTATATATTCGAGAAGTAGTTTCAAAACATGGAGTCCCAGTGTCCATCATTTCTGATAGAGATAGTCGGTTCACCTCAAGGTTTTGGAGATCATTACAAGAGGGGTTAGGTACTCGACTGGACATGAGTACGGCTTATCACCCCCAAACGGATGGACAAAGCGAACGAACGATCCAGACATTGGAAGATATGCTGCGCGCGTGCGCGATCGATTTTGGAGGTAGTTGGGATACCCACCTTCCGTTGGTTGAATTTTCTTACAATAACAGTTATCACACAAGCCTCAAGGCAGCGCCGTTTGAAGCGTTATATGGGCGCAAGTGTAGATCCCCACTGTGTTGGGCTGAAGTGGGCGACAAGCAAATGACTGGTCCAGAAGTGATCCAAGAAACAATAGACAAGATTTTTCAGATAAGGGATCGCCTTAAGGCAGCACGCGACAGACAGAAAAGTTATGCTGATATGAGAAGGAAACCGTTGGAGTTTCAAGTAGGGGATAAAGTACTTTTGAAAGTCTCTCCATGGAAGGGAGTCCCCCGTTTCGGTAAGCGAGGAAAGCTAAATCCGCGCTACATTGGACCATTTGAGATCCTGGAGAGGATCGGTCCAGTTGCTTATAAACTCCGTCTACCCGCCGAACTCAGTGGAGTTCATGATACGTTACATGTATCCAACCTCAAGAAGTGTTTATCTGACGAAACGTTGATTTTACCGTTGGAAGAAATTCATATTGACAAACAGCTGCACTTCGTAGAAGAACCCATAGCAGTAACCGATTGGAAAGAACAAAAGTTACGCAGAAGCAAAATCAAGTTAGTAAAGGTTCAATGGAACTCGAGGCGTGGGCCTGAATTCACTTGGGAAAGAGAAGACCAGATGCGCACAAAATACCCACACCTCTTTCAGAACATGGCTTCTGCCGGCAACGTCTCCTAAATTTCGGGACGAAATTCGTTTTAACGAGGGGAGAATGTGACAACCGGTAATTTCCCAAACCCATAAGCTAAGTAATCAACCTAATAATTAGGTGATTGAAAATATTAAGCGCGTGCATTTGTTATGTGCGCCCTGCGCGAGCGCGCCATGTTAGTCAGCGCGTGCAGTTGTTATGTGCAACCTGCGCGAGCGCACCATGTTAAGAACCAGCGTGAGCATATGTTATATGCGCCATGCGTGAATGATTTGGCTTTATGTTTTCATGTAACTTAAACGTTATGTTGTCTATGGGTTGACCATCCCGCATGATGCTAAGGCGGGTGCATCCTACATCGTTTATGCGCGTGCGGAAGGGAACTAACCTACCCGCATGGCGGGAACGTTGAGAGCTAGTTTGTCTGAAGCTCCAAGATGGAATTGACTTCAACATGACTGATCACTATGTTGAAATACCAAGACCACCTGGAGAATCTACAAATGAAACTCAAATGTCCCTAACTGCGAGAAGGTTACGCACCTACCCGCAGCAAAGACATGTCCTATACGCAGAAAGCTATGCGCACCAAGTTATACGCGCAGAACACTTGGTCTATTCTCCAGTTAAGGAGATTACTCCCGCCCGAAAGGAAACAGTAGCGTGTTTCAGAGATTTTCCACTTTTTACTGTACACTGACAAAAGTACCTGAAAAAGCACACTGTAACATGAAAAGTCAACTGTCAGCCACCCTATTCTCACCAACCCCAGACCTGCATGTTCTGTCCAAATCAAATCAAAATCTTTTATCCACCACTCCACTCTTAAGTAAATAATAATAACTTCCATACTTTATCATCATTACATTTAGATATGAAAAGATTTCAATCCCCTAAAGCAAGGGATTGTGTTCCCTTGAGTTTGCCTATAAATTTGTAGCCTAAATTATCACCCAAAACACACTTCAAAGAACTACAAACTTGCACTAATCCTTTCCCAAGCGTCCGTTGTTTCCAGCTCTGATCCTGTTACTAGGTAAGCCGAGAATATAACCTTGAGACCTACTATCCAACCCTTATATTCTCCTATTTCTTGATCTTAATATATATACTTGTTATTTAATCGTATTCTAGACCTTCGATTCCGAGGCCAACACCAAGAAAACCCGAATCTCGATTAATCCCTTAACAAGAACCACAGGTGAGTCTCACAGCCCCTATTTTCACTGTTTTCACTGTTTTTAAACTGCTTTCGGGGCGAGGGACACGTACTTAAATAATGTTTTATCATGGTATACTTACAAGCTATGCAAGCGATTATGTGTTTAAGTTATGTTTCATGATGAGCAATGCAAACGGTTATCTAAGGTTTTCAATGTATGTGCGCTAGAACTCGAGTAAGTGATCACTTTACCATTGGAACTCTAAGGGTAGGGACTGCTGGTTTGATCCGCCCACTCGTAGGGGTCGCACCTCTTTGCATGGACGAGTGCCTGGCATGGGGCAGTACTATGGGGTTGAGCCCGCTCGTAGGGGTCGCGCCTCTTTGCATGGACGAGCGCCTTGTTTTCCGGCACAACGTCTGCGCGTAACCCGCGGGACGGTATCCTTAGCTCGTAGGGGCAATGCCTCTTTGCATGGACGAGCACAGTTTCTCAGAATTGTTCGCGCGTAACCCGCGGGACAGTATCCTTAGCTCGTAGGGGCAATGCCTCTTTGCATAGACGAGCATAGTTTTCCAGAAACGTCTGCGCGTAACTCGCGGGACGGTTTTACGTTATTTTAGCTCGAAGTGGCTGCGCCACTTACATAGACGAGCACCGTATCCGGAATTTGTTCACGCGTAACCCGCGGAACGATTTTTATCAGAATATTGTCAGAATTATGTGTTAATACGATTTTTACCAAGCAGATGTTAATGATGTTGCCAGAAATGTTTCAGAATGATTTTATCAAGTTACTAAAACTTGTGAACTCACTCAGTTTATACTGATTCAAATGTTTTTACGTGTCTTTCAGGAGATAACTAGGTAGCGCATGGAGTCACACTTAGAGCACCACACGCTGAACATCTAAAACAAGCTTTTTGGAAGATCTTGGTTTTATCCCCTCGATGCGCACGGTTACCCGCCGCGCAAGGGGATATGGCGAGGAAATCTTCAGTTTTATACTTGGATGTTTCTTTTTGTAATCTTCGAACAATGTAATGTGTTTGTACTAAACTTCTCATGCGCAATAAAAATCTTTGAATGTTTTGCAATGGCCCGTGCTTAATTATCAATCCCCACTCGTGCGCGCCCGGCTGTTTCCGCCGCTCAGGGCCGGGTGTGACATTACCATGAGTGTTAATCCTAGTAGTATAAATTTTTTCAGCCTTTTTAAGATCTTCATTCTGAATTTCAATGCTACGAATTTGTTCTAGAATTTTAGCATTGTGGTTTCTATAGTGAAGAACTTTATCAATACAATCTTGTGTGCAAAGTTTGTGTACCTCGGGAATGAGTGAGGCAGGTGAAGGAATTCCATCAGTGGTGCATGACGAGGTGCTTGCTTGACTACTTCCACTTGCAGCACACTCGGGGATGATAGGACTTGTTTGACTGCTTGCACCCGCAACACTTGTCTTATCTTTATTTTCTTTTGACAAACTGTTTATTTGAAGGTTGGCATCCATTGATTCAAAAGACTTGATGGTAGAAGTCAACTCTGAGAGTGTTAAGGTATCCAGGTTTGTCGATCTCTTGATGGTAATCACACTGGTGTTCTATGCGTAAGGCAGTGAATCCAATAACTTCATGTTGATCTCAGACAACTCATGGATGATACCGACACTTCTCAATTTAGTAACGAGTGACTCAAATCTATTGATGAGAGAGGCAACCGATTCTCCTTGATATGTTTAAACATGTTGAATTCTTCTTTTAACATGTCATTTTGGCATTCCCTCATGTTGAGACTTCCTTCAAGCTTAGAATTGCAAGACATGTATCACTAAAAAACTCTTCTTTAAATTACTCGTTGTCTCCCCCTCGGCTAGCCGAAACGCGTAAACAGTTGGCCGAAAAATATGTCAACAAAATTTGAGAGAAGAGTACCTAATACATTAGGAATATCCCAGAAAAATTTCGTTTAAGAGTTTTTTTTTCGATTTCCCGCCAAACAAAGTCACTGAAAATTATCGAAAAATAAATATTTTCGCCAAAATTTTCAAGAATGAAGTTTCACTTATGAGGATTATTCAGAAAAAAATTTGTTCAAGAAAAATTTTCCCGCCAAATTATTATTATTATTATTATTATTATTATTATTATTATTATTATTATTATTATTATTATTTGTCAATGGTCAACGAGTCAAGTCTTTTCTCACAGATCAAATACTCTTGAAACAAAAACTCCTCAAAAACTAAGTGTAAAGTAATCTAATAAGAATTGTATTCTAATCGATGTTGATTAGATTACAATTGACTTCGAAAAATTTGACAACAAAGATGCAATTGAATGATTGAAAGCTAAAGAATTGAAAGTAATTGAATGACCAAAAGTAAGCGAATGACCAAAGTAAGCGAATGGCCAAAAGTAAGCGAATGACCAAAAGTAAGCTAATGACCAAAAGTAAGCGAATGGCCATAAGTAAGCTAATGACAAAAGTAATCGAATGGCCAAAAGTAAGCGAATGACCAAAAGTAAGTTAATGACCAAAAGTAAACTAATGACCAAAAGTAAGCGAATGGTCAAAAGTAAGCGGATGGCCAAAAGTAAGCGGATGGCCAAAAGTAAGCTAATGACCAAAAGTAAGTGAATTTGGGATTGTAAGCGACCAAAAGAGAGTAAGCGAATGGGATGAATGTAAGCGAGTTGAACCAAAGTAATCGAATCAAAGAAAGTAAGCGAATGAGGCCAAAGAAATCGAATAAGGTAAAAGTAAGCGAGTGAGGATGAATATAAGCGAGTGAAAAGAGTAAGCGAGTGGAAAAAGTATGCTAATGAGGAAAGTATGTGAGTGATGAAAAGTAAGCGACCAAGAAGTAAGCGATTGATGAAAAGTAATCGATTGAAAGAAAAGTAAGCGAGTGAAACAAAGTAATCGAGTCTGGAGATTGTAATCGAAACTTTAAACAAAAGAAGTAAGTCACCAACTCACTTTCATGTCATCTTTCTCAACCATATCCAAATACATGTTAATCACAACTTTTCAAGAATACTTTCACATGCACTCATACAAACACCAATCTTGAGAATTCAAACACCTAAAACAACAACTTTTACACAAACTTTAACATCTTCATGAACATAAACAACTTTGTTTTCTTAAAACTTGAAGAACACATGAACCCGAAACCCACTTATTTTCTTGAAAATTCCGTCTTTTCACACACAAGACCAAAATCCAAGGTTGTGACCTAAGATCTACAACTAGTAGAGCCCGAAAGCTCTGATATCAATTATAGGCCCCAAAACGACCACCGAACGGTTTTGCTCTTGACACGCTTTTCGAGACGGGTGCGGTATAAACAAACGATCGAACAAATAATATAAAGATAATATTGAACGACTCCGTAACCGATAATAATAAAACATTCATAACATTAATCTAACTGATCCCACCCAAGGTGAGCTCCCCTTGGGTGGTTGTTTACACCAGACAAACACTCATATAAAAGACTACAAGTGATTCTGTATATAGCCTAATACATATTCTAGAATCTTCACCCGTTGAAGCTAAACACGTGTCGAAGCTCTCGTCTCGAATCCGGAATTCACGTCCGCTTTAGTTATTTCCTTGACCAAATAGTATATAACGGGTTTCGTAATTTGATATCACAAGTCATAAATATTGGCCTTACAATTTTCTTTCTCCCATTGGTATTGTAAAGGGATTTTTTACTTACATATTGTGTACTAAAATATTTATGTATCAAATTATCGAACATAAATTAAGCTAGAATCTTTATTAGCAAGTTTCATATATCTTGTAGCTGGGTGTGAAAAGATTGGTTTTGATTGTGTTGTACAACTAACAGATCAAACTTTGTTAACGTGTCTGGCCTAATATGTGAATAATTTCAAAACAGTTAATCAAACAAAGACAACGCAAAAAGCTCCTAATTTTACTCCGTTTTAGGTCACCTAAATGGTTGGGTCGTCACTGATCATATCGTGGCTTTCAATAATTTATTAATTTGGTTTCTTATATATTTCTGCTTTTGTTTTGTAGCTAACAATGAGATCCGAACACTAAACTTATAGATAGCACCACCTTACAATACACTAATTATACATCAGTAATGTAATTGATCTTTGATGATTATTTTATTTAATATGAAATCTTTATTAACGAACAATATTACACGAGCCCTAGGGGTAATATCAAATAGCATTTATGAAATAAACCAATGCACAGTCAAACGACTAGATTTATGATTTAAAACAGTTCCATAAAATCAAAAATATTACAAATCATGCATGTATTAATATACTGCAAATCCTTTTTTATTAACAGTTAACCACGATCAACTTGTCTCCACAGTCCCTTCTAGCACTGAGGAAAGTCGGCGGGTGGTGGCGGCAACGTTGAGTCCGGTGTGCCTCCATTCTCTACTAAGAAAGCGGTGCCCAAACCCCATGGCAAATGTACTTCCAAATGACAATGAATAAACCACACACCTATAATTTTCATTTTTATAAATAAAGTTAATAGAATACCAATTTTTTTCCTCTTCTACGAATGCATATTTCAAAAGTGGTTGCTAGACTTTTTCTCTCACCAAACTAACTATTGACAAGACTACCCGTATTTATTTAGTTTTATCATTTTTTATGTAAACTCTTCTCTTTGTAAATGTGAATGTATAAGATTTCTGTAAATTTTTTATAGATAAATGACTGCAATTATGAAACCTTTATTTTATAATAAAGCCCTACATTTTTTTAATAAAAAATTAAGTTTTTATTAGTATATAAGTTTGTTAATATTATTAAATTTACGTTATAAAAACATGCGTCTAAATTTCTCTTTATAGGTTTACTAAAGCATTAATATTATGGTTTTTAGGAAAAAAGATAGAAGTTAAGTTTTACTTATTTTCGGTTTTCTAAAAGTAAATAAAGATTAAAATCAAGTTTTTATTTTTAATTTAAAAACAATTATTATTATTATTATTATTATTATTATTATTATTATTATTATTATTATTATTATTATAACTTCTGGCATAATTACATGCATGGTGTAAGATTTTCATATTCAAGGGTGCATATATGATTTACCCGGATTATTTGCTCGGAATCTGATAACAGCCCAGCAGCCGACGGGGACACCAAGTGTGTTTCTTTCTTGTGGGTTAACCAAATTGAACTTGCTGGTGTCATTTGTCGGATCATAGTTCCCGAAGCCTTGAGCCAGCACGTAGAAATTGAAACCATGCAAATGCATGGGGTGGTTTTCAATACCAATCAACGCTGTGTTCTGGAACACTATCTGAACCGTGGAGTTAAACCTCAACCTTTTGAGACTTGTTGATTTTGGCGTCATTATAAGATTCAGATCGAAACTGTTGTTTGCGTTGGTGTAATCAAACACCGATGGCGGTTGATCTGAGAAGTCGGTCGTGTAAACCCCGCTAACGTTTCTGTATAGTGCTTCTAAAAGAGAGATCCTTGTAGGCAACACGAATGACCGATTGTTCATGCTTGCGGACATTCGTTGCGAGAATATCCCTCCACATGTTTGGTTGGAACCGCAAGAGGATAACCCCAGCCCTATGGTTATAAACATGTTTTCGTCAACCGTCTGTGGAACCGGTGACCAAAACGGGCTTGTGACTAGCCCGGTTAGGTTGCTAGAAAATGCGAAGGCGGTTGGTGTATCGTTGAAGGCAGGCAGACTGGGAAGTATGGGTGTTGTTTGTGTCGCGTTCGGGTATGCAAGGATCGCGGTGGTGGTGTTCTGATTGAACTGAACAGCTGCTGCGCTTGCGTATGGATGAGCCGCCATGTAATATAACCCTGACACTTGGTTCGCGGTTACTAGGACGTCCGTGGTCTGACCGGGGCCCACGACAACTACGTCTGTCGGGAATGGGTTCGTGTAGGCTGCATCCACGGCGACCACAGTAAGGTTGTGGTTGACTATCTTGAAGAAGAACTGAGTATTGAGAGCAGCGTTGATTATTCGCAACAGTAAAGTTGTCCTGGCACCACGTCTAACCTGTATGTGTCTGGGTTCAAAAAAGAAAACACGTTAGTTAGTTAGTTAGTTAGTTAGTTGTTTACTACGGCATCAGAGTGATCATAAAACAACAATAATTTCATTCCAGTTATTAATTAAACTTTCAAAGCAGTTTTTGGTGCACTTACTGTTTGAAACACACGAGTTAAACAGATCACCGGGCCACCCGTTAATGGTATACGCATCAGAGTTAGCAGGCACGCTTCCATTAGCTAGTGCAGCGCTCTCGACATCGTTAGGGTCAGCATTCCACCATTCCCCTGAAGTTAATTTCATCATATATGATGTTTACAATATTAGAAATTAGAAAAAAAAACGTTCATTTCAGAACTTATAAGATGCATACAAACAAGAGAAACAAAGTGTACCTAACATAATTGTATCTTCAACATCGGGCTGAGCAAACGGGTAGTTTTGGCCGTCTCGGGGGCGGATGATAAGAGAGCCATACACAGTCGCTCTAAGCCATTGCGAGTGTGCGTGCCACCAAAGCGTGCCCACTTGTCCCGTGAGATTGAACCGGTATGTATAGTTACCTCCGGGCCTGATTGGACACTGAGTCACAAATTCAGGACCATCCGCCCATTGAGTTAACCTCTGGAAAACCCCATGCCTGCATATGGTTAATTAATTAATAATAACATGATGCGTCAAAATCAGTTACTTTTAAGTCTTTAACTACTATTAATTACTTAAACAAATCATAAGTCTCTATATATATATGTTTCCATAAAAGGAAACAGCAGTAGTAGTAATAGTAGTAATAATAATAATAATAATACCAGTGAATAGTAAGGTTGTATGGAGATTCATTAAACACATGAACAATAACTGTGTCATCCTCCTTAAGCGTTAAAGCCGGCCCCGGAAGGCTTCCATTGATGGCCGTGACGACTTGATTCTGACATAATCGATTAGCAGTTAGATTGCCCACCTGTGAAGAATTACATTTTACATTAGCTAAAATGATCATTATTGAGCTACCAGATATATTAGAAGAGAAGATATGGTTACACGAAATGATGTCTCAATGGTATCAGCAAATGTTATCGAACAAGACAGCGAAAAATATGCTAGCACGAGTCCCGCCACGAAAAACGAGCTTCGTATCATTGTCGAATAACAATAAAGCAACTCTAGCTATATGTGATCAGGTGTCAATATATATGTATAGAGAGGGATAACTTGGTGAAGAATATAAAGTTGTGTCTGGTAGAAAAACATTTCCTTATACATATATATAGTGATTGCTTTAACAAAATGTGAGTTGAATTTTAAGAGGTTTGAATTAGTTAAATGTTGCTCTAGTTGAAAATTTCAACCTCCAAACATCTGCTGTTGACCTTTATGCTTCTAGTTGTCGGCGTTTATTTATTCTTAAAACAACATGAAACAAGCGTTGGTTAACTTATGGTTTTATAAAACATAATGGCAATTAACCAATGACATTCACTGTATATATATGTTTAGCCCATGACATTCTGTACAATTAATGATAATACTTGTTAAATTAGTAAATATTATAGTTATAAAACTTGGTTGGTTACTATTTATTTTCTTTTTAATTCATAATCACCTAATACTTTAGGCTAAACTTGAAAAGAATAATCTTTAAATAATAACCATGTTTCCTATATGTTTTATTTGGGTTTCGTTAAAAAAAGGGTTCATATAATTATCCTAGCTATAAAAGCAAAACTAATGTTACAGTACGCTTAACTAAGTGGGCAGAAGTGGTCCTTTTGATTTACCATATTTGTTTCATATTTGGTATGGTAGAAGTAGTCCTTTTGGTTTAGTGTTTGTGTAAACCGTGTTATTAAATCGCATATAATGTGTTGTTTATACTCTGTGTGCTCTCTTTTTCGACAAAGAATTTGACTTTCCGGTGAATTTTGTTATATGATTCCGGTGGCCACGATAATGGATTACAAATTGCCGTCTTAATTTTTCTTTTGTCTTAAGGTTGGATGGAGATATACAAACAAAATGATGAAATCTTTTGTTTCGGTATAGGGTTTACAAATGCACGCCTTTGTTTAATGTCAAATCATCAATTTTTGTTTTTGTTTTTTTGGTAAATTGCATTAATCTTTATGGGAAAAGGTTAACGGTCAAGTTTGGCTTTTATATGGGTATTTAGATCATATTCGAGTATGGGGTGGAATTTGTTGGAAAATTATAAATGATGAATGAAAGTTAACTTATTAAGTTATTAATATTATGACTCTTCATATGTTGAAACTCTTGAGTAGAGTTTTTTTTTTTAAATATTTAATTAGTTTTATTAAAATTAAGTCTCTATTTAAATGAGACTTTTCACTCACCTTTAACTCTTGTATATATAGTAGGCTATGCGCCTCATTTAAAAGATGTAAGAAAAATGAGAAGCTACGACGTTCAAGGAATAAAATATATGCATGCAGGCCCATCTCCGAGAAAACAAAAAAAATTTTGGGCCGAAGACAAAAAAAATTTCGGGCCTTATTTAAAAAGGAGTATTTTGTTGTTTTAAATAATTAAATTTTTATATAGGTTTACTTGGTTATAATTTGGGTTGTGAATTTTTTTTTGTATAAAAATAAAATAGGATTAAACATGCTTCATGTGAGACTTGAACACATAACCTTTTGATTGGGAGTAACGCCTCTTTGCCACTACATCAAGATAGTGGTCATGTAATTAGATTTAAACATTAAATACACATATTGTCTTTAATAAAAATAAATTAATTTAAAAAAAAGTTCAGGCCTAACGGGGTGTCGGGCCCGTGGCCGTCGACCACCCCGCCACCCTAATGGGCCGGCCCTGTATGCATGCATGAAGAGTTATTGGTGAAAAAGAAAGTTTTGAAGACCCATATGAGTTTCTCTATTCAATTCCTCTACCTCTTCATTCTTTTTATTTTTTTTCCCACAAGTTCTAGCACTACTATATATTTATATGATGTAACATTAGGCGCGCGGACATTTTCAGCAGTACAAACTGATTTGGCTGCTTTACCCTGGGAGACAGGTGTGTTGTCTTATGTAAAGGCGCAAAATCTGTTTTAAGGGAAACGTGTTGAACACGTGCCTCGGCTTTAACCGTCAACATTAGTTTGTTCGTTTTTGTAGCAAAGGATCATATAAGAAGATACACATCAACCTCTCGTTGAAGACTACACAAAAGATCGTTCAAGAATATGCGATTCAAGGAGCATAGTCGATGATGTGACGAAGACACAAGACGAAGCTATTACATGAAGTGTCTGATGAAGGCACCTTATCTTATCAATTTTGAATATAAAAATCTGTATATTATATTCGTTTTATTTTATTTTGTAAACTGTATTGTACTCGTATATTTCTCATTATTAACGAGAGTATCGTTAACGTTTATTTTATTTTTAATAAAAAAGTGACCAATGTCCTACAGTCTTAAAACAGATTTCGTGAGATTGTTGCTACAATCTTAAAACATTGTTTATTAGGATTTTGGGTTTACGAAATGGTTTAAAATAAAAACATTTTAGAGATTATAATCTTAAAAACTTTTTTTTTGGGAAATTATGTGTGTAGTACAACTTGTTGCTTTTTGATTTTTAGAGATCATGGTGCAATTTTAAATTCTATATCGTGTTACAAAAAAATAATGTTTGATTCAACCGTTTGGTTTTAGAAACGATTTTGTAATCGTTTGTATTCTAACGATAGTGTTAGAAACGGTATTGGAAATTAACCATTGAGATTTAATTGTTTTGTTTCAACTATTTTTCAATCGTTTAAGTCTAACGATAGTGTTAGAAATGGTTTTTAGTAGATCATTCGTTTCTTGTAAAACATTAATAATCTGATGTCTGGGTTAGATTTGGTTTATCGGTTTTTGTAAACGTTTCGTTTCCTAACATGTGTGTTAGAAATGATTTTTTTATGAAATAATATGTTTAAAAAGTTTGTCTAAACACCACGTTTCCACATATTTAAATATCTAACATGCGTGTAAGATACAATTCATTATATATATATATAATATTATTTTATGTTCAATATCTTCGGATAATACACACAGTTTTACAACCAAATACAACTATATTTATTGTGACGTACAAAATTATGTTATAGTTTTATTTTAATGATAAATTTGATGTTTAAAAAAAGAATAATTTTAAATGGATAATGCAAAAAGAATATTGCATAAGAAACAACTTGTGAGTTGTTGCATTGACAAAAGTCTAAAACGAGACATCGAATGTATAGCCACATCATAAGAGGACCATGGAATAACGTGGTGAGTGTATTAAGATGAAATACGCAAGAATGTGATATTTAGGTCCTTGGAAACCATTAAATGTGAATTAATATATGTTAATGACGTAATTAACTCTTTTGAGATTCACTAAGAGTAGAGATTTATTATGTTATTTGGTGCATCTAAGCTTCTTTTAATCAAAGAGGAGGGGGGGGGGGATTGTTGGGTCATATAAAATGATTGAAATCTTCTCAACCTCTCCAAATTTGTCTATGTATGGAATCCGGGCAAGCTAGTGCACTTCGAGCATGGAAAATGCTTCATCGAGCAAGATATCCTATCCGAGAAAGATATTACTTTAAATATCTTCTAAGTGTCAAGTTCGAGCAACCTACACTTTGTCGAGCAAGGATGATCATGTATCAAGCATGATTTACTATCGAGCAAACCCTTGATATAACTTTGCTTAAATTAAGTTCATGAATAATTTAGTGGGTCGAGCAAGGTATTCAATAAAGGAGAATCTCAAGTATGCTGGTAGGGAGTTTGTGGAAATTATTCTAAGTGTTACTCCCAAAATGATTTAGTCTCGAGCATGTCTACAATACCCGAGTATACTTAGAATGTTTAAATAAATCTAAGTGAAGACTTAAGAAATTCGAGCAAGAACATTCATGCTCGTAGAAGATGGTGTGCTTGTGAAGATGAAGCTTGCTTGAGATGAATATTTGAAAGCTTCAAATATTCTAAGTATTGGTCTGCTCAAAGTAAAGTTCCACGCACACTCGAAAATTACAAGGTCATAGGAGCCCTACTCGTATTGAAGAACTCTGCTCAAACACCTGTTTACCACTGTGTTTTATTTTATTACGCTTTGTTTTAGTAAATGATTAGGGTTTCTAGAAGGAATGCTAGGTGGGTCTATAAATAGAAAATTTAGGTCACATTGATGTGACACCTCTGACCTAATACACTTTTCACATGAGCACATTGTATTTAGAGCCGACATTCCTTCAAACCCTAACATTTTCATTGTACATACTGATTATTCTTGTTAATGAATTGGAAATCTTTTGAGTTTAATTTGATCTTTTGTTCTTTCTTATTTTAGCAAATTTACTATTTGTAGTTGATTTCACCGGCTACATTTAGGGGTCTTCATAATTTATGTTTTGTGTGTTCTTGTTCAGTATTTTTGTTATCACGAAGCAAACGGTCCTGACAAGTATGTATGTATGTATCTATGTATGTATGTATGTATGTATGTATGTGTATATATATATATATGTTAGAGTTAACGTAAAAAAACAATAGTTTTGTGAGAAGCATAAGAATAGATGTAGGCCCTTGGATCTAAGATCCAGTGGTTGAGATTAGTAGTTTCTTAAATTTGTATGATTTCTTATTTACATGGTATAATGTTATATTTAGGTGGTGTATTTTATTTTAAAGCCTTCTCACAAAACAATTGGTTTTCTATATGAACCATTTTCTATATATATATATATATATATAGAGAGAGAGAGAGATGGAAAATTTTGGGTTCAACCTAATTTCTTTTTTATATTTTAATGCACTATCGACTATAATGGATACATAATTATGCTTATTTTTGTACCAATACGGATACACATTCTTATTTATTATTTATCAAATATACTAACACTCACATTATCACTATTTCTTTGGGTTGTGTTTTACTTTGTTATACATTGTATTTTGATAATGGTTGTCATTGCATCTACCCTTTCATTTTGTGTGCATTAGTTGCGCATGTTGGTTTGTACCATATGCCTTATTGGTTGTGCATATTGGTTATTTATTTCATAATATTCATTTTATTTACTTATAATATGTTAACTTTTCATTTTCTTCCCT
The DNA here is from genome assembly GCF_021521415.1 of Bidens hawaiensis. Classification (NCBI taxonomy): domain Eukaryota; kingdom Viridiplantae; phylum Streptophyta; class Magnoliopsida; order Asterales; family Asteraceae; genus Bidens; species Bidens hawaiensis. Next base: position 40,302 of record NW_027505730.1, read on the forward strand.
TAGAGTATTAATACCTTTTACTTTTATTGATCTTTTAGATTATTGATAAAAATACCACTCTTAGAGCATTCTTAGCCTATTCCCTATCATATTCATATAATTACTTTAAAAATCATCACGTTTTCCTCCAATTTTCAATTAAATAATTATAAGTGTCCTAGTTTGATTTTTCAAGTCTTTATTGTTTAACTTTGACCGACAATATTTTTGTTTGTGTTATATAATACTTGATGTAAAATATACGAATGGATTGGGTTTTAAATGTATTTTACATTGATATAATTTTCATCAAGTATTATATGACACAAACAAAAATATTTACGGTCAAAGTTGCAAAAGAAAGACTTGAAAAGTCAAACCAGGACACTTATAATGGGACGGAGGGAGTAATTGTTTATAACTTTATCATAATCTAGTCTCTTTCATTGACTCACAACCCCTTTCAGAAATACTAAAAAGTTATGCGGTGTGAAAAGTAGAACCCCAAATTTAACCTTTCTATATAACATTTTATCTATACTCTAATCACAACCACTCATAATATAATTTACAAAACTCACTCACATATATATAGGGAACGTGCTGAGAATGCTCTTAATGTGTTGTTTGAATTTTTTTCGATAGCTCTGTACTCTGTTATTTTTTATCGTCTCGAATTTGTTATTCTTTTTTCATGATAATCTTATACGTTCTGACCTAAATTTTGTGAGTTAACACTTCTCAACCTACTTGCGTGGTTCAACATATTTACGTCTATTTTTTGTTGGGTTTAACAGTCCCGTCACGACATACAAGGTCCTATATACCAGTTCCTTATCAATATAGAGATGTAGAAATTGATTTTCTAGCCTTTCTTATTTAAGATGATTGAATAATTATTTTTAAATACTATCGTACCATGTGATCTTCTAGCCTTTATAAATCTAACTTACTTAAAATGATTGAATCTAATCTAGTTATTTAGTGTTGATTAATCTTCCTTTTATATCTAACGGATTAAACAAACAAAATTTGAATTCTTGGTTAATAATAATATAACAAATAAATTTGTATATATACAAAGAGGTATAGGATACACGCAGATCCAAAAGTCAAAATTATAGCTAAGAGCTTAGGAAAATAAAGCTCGAACGTTTGCTTAAGTCTAGAGAAAAGCATGTTAAGCAAATCTCACATGATGTGAATCTTATGTGTCAACCAAATCTGGAGGCCTTCATGTCGGTATCTGTCAAACCATTGACAGGTTCGGCTTAATATTTTTAAGGTTTAAAACATGTTTTAATCTTTTGTTTTTCCAAAAAGTAATTTTTGTTTATAATTGAACATATTAATCTTCATACGCAGGGCCGTCTCCGAGAATTTAAGTACCTTGGCCAAGTCAAAATAAAAGGTCCGTAGGCCTTAAAGAAAATTTTTTATTATCAACCGATTTACTATGAGCAAAAAATCATTTTGAGTATGTAATTATTTCATAAACCATTGTAAATAACATCATTTTTAACACCAAAAACATATATATGTAATATGTATAAAAAAAGTTTTTGCCCCCGAAACTTATGTGCCCAGGCCGATGGTGCGGCTCGCACACCCTCCGAGCCTCCCTTGTTCATACGGGTTTTTTAAAAGCACAAAATTACATGTATTAGATTTTAAGTAAGTTTTAGGATCTATAATACGTTTTTAGGACTAATACGTAGGCGTCACTTGTTATCAATAATTTAAGGGACAACTTATTTGTTCAACAAAACTCGTCTGAAAGACTTGTTTTATTCAACAACTCGTTGGGACGACTTGTTTACAAACTCGTCCAGACGACCTGTTTATTAACTCGTATGCGACATGTCCCGGGCCAGCTACCATTTCTTAATTGGAAGAAAAACACGTTGGACGAGTAGGAAAAAAAAGTGGCGGGTTCATATATAAAGAGGTAATTTCTAAAACTCTTGATTTGTAAAAGACTTAAAACGAAATCTCTCTCTTATATAAAATAGACACTTTAGGAATTTCCCCTACATAAATTATATTGCAAATAGAAGGAAGCTATAGAAAACATAAGTCTACTTGGGCCCAAGTTTTAATTTAAAGTAAATCAAAATTTCTCAGATTTAACGTTGCTTTTGTGTCCTATATATCTATCTATCTTATATGGAATTATTTTATGTTGTGAAAGGAAGTTACACCAACAGTTTTAATATAATATTAACTACACTAGGACTCTTAAAATATACATTGTATTTAAACTTATTATTATTACATTTACATGACTTTATTTACAAGGTATTCCTTCTAGAACACAATGGTCAAACCGTGTGTTTTACGACTACAATCATACACATCTTAGAAGGTCAATTCTATTTTATCTTTTTATATTATAGCAAGAAAAACCAAGATTAAAATACTATTTATGAAGAGAACAACGTAGATTTGAGTTGAAATTATAGTGTTCGTTCATACATGAAATTAAGGGCTTTGAATTATTCCTGAGATTAAAAGTCCGAAACCATGGTGATTACATGACAACGCGGTATTGAATTTCTACTTGATGACTTTTTTTCATGAAAATATAATTAGATCAGAATTAGGTTTAAAATATATAAAAAACAAACAATGACGTGATGTGACAATAAAATAACCAAGAAGTAAAAAAGGTGCGGAAATTTGTCACCAAAACTTCAAATTTCTTTTCGTGCGTGTATAACATACGAAAGACTTTAATTTTAAGTCGGTCACTAACTGAATTATTTTATGTCAAGCCAACCGGCTGCCCCCAGCAGCTAATTTTTAAAGGTCAATAATATATATAGGTTTGATTTATTTTGAGAACCACTTTGAGTTTTAAGAACTTGAAATAACTCAAAGTAACAAATTTTTTTTCTTTGAGATTTTTAAATATATCCTCTTACTAAGAGGCCTTATTACATATTTGTCCAACCCTTAAAGTTTTATTACATATTTCCCCCTCTCACAACAAAATTACCCAAATACCCTTTTTATATTTCATATCCATTCAAGCAACCTTATTTATGAAAGTTCCTCCCTGACTACATCTGGAGCAATCCAAGCAACCTTATTTAGGGATGATGGAATAAGACAGTGGTGGTTGAGAATGGTGGGAGAACCAGAGGAGAGGGTGGTGGTGGCCGGCAGAGTTGGGGTTGTTTGCCGTGAGTTTCAACGGTGGTGGTCGGTAGAGGTGGTTTGCGGTGGGTTTCAAAAGTGGTGGTGGCCGGCAGAGGTTGGTGGTTTCAACGGCGGTAACCGGTGGAGAGGGCGGTGAACGTCGGAGATGATAAAGATGGTGAACAATAGGTTGGGAGTGGCAACTTCAATGGGCGTCGGTGCCGAAGACGATATCGATAATAATGACGATGGGTGAATGAATGGGAGTTGGAGATTGGGATCTTCAAGATTTGAGATGTGTTTTTATTTTGTCTTTTTTAATTAAAGGGTATAATAGTCAACTAATAAATTCATTTTAGTGATTTGGGTAAATATGTAATATACATGTTTTAAAGAGGGGAAATATGTAATTGTTTTTTAAAGCTGGGGAAATATGTAATTAACACATTTAGCAAGGGGAAATATATAAATGCCCATTTTTTTAATTTGTTTTTTACACATGTAATACGTAAGTGTAAATAACGTAAAAAATTACAGTATTTTTTTACAAACCGAATCGACTTATTACACATGTGTAACTAACATTTAAACTTGTGTAACCATCAATATTATTTATTCTCTCTTCTAATTAATTTTTTAGTCAGATTTATTATCAGCCGCATATTCCTTACTCATTTAGTTAATTGTGTGGTCCATATTGAGTTCTTAAAGTTCTTACAACTTATCAAGGTTCTCAAAATATCTCTCCCCTATATAATTAAGAACTCAATATGGACCACATATTTAATTAAATGAGTATGAAATATGTGGCTGAGAATAAATATGATTAAAAAATAATCAGCAAATAGAATAAATATTTTTGATGATTACAAAAGTTTATATGTTAGTTACACATGTGTAATAAGTCTATTCGATTTGTAAAAAGATACTGTAACTTTTTACACGTTACTTACACTTACTTATTATATATGTGTAAAAACAAATTAAAAAAATTGTTATGTTGATTCTTTCGAGTTATTAAAACTAAAAATGGTTCTCAAAATAAATCAAACACACACACACACACACACACACACACACATATATGTGTGTGTGTGTGTGATCAGGATCACGTGAGAACTATTTTGAAATTTAGAACTTTGAGAATCATTTTAAACCACAAAAAACGCAAAATTTTAAGAAAATCATAAAACAAAAAAAAACGCAAAAATAAAAAAAGTAAAACAACCAAACTTCTTATTTATCATCCCGATTTCATAAAAAAAAGTCTCGGTTTAGCTAAATTATACACACATGTATAATATGTACATATATGTACATACATGTTTTTTTTCCATACACATATGTACAATTTAAGGAAAATGATATGTACATATGTGTACATTGCGTAACTATAGATTAAATAAAATTATGCACATGTGTATAATGTGATTTTTTTATGAAACCAGAATGAAATATAAGAATTTTGGTTTTTTTTACTTTTAAAAAATGTTTGCTTTTTTTTTTTGTTTTATAATTTTTTTAAAATATTTTTTAGAGGTTTTTTTTGGCTCAAAATGGTTTTCAAAATTCTCAATTTCCAATGGGTTCTCTTAGGATCCTTACCCTATATATATATATATCCCCACTTCACTGATTAATATTTTTGGCTAATTGGCCGATTAATTGCTCTGTGGTCAAATCCAGCCAAAATTAAGATTAATCGGCTTTTCTGATGAGGTTATGGCTAAAATCGGCGGTTTCCGGCAAGATTCCGACCAAAATCGTCGGTTTCTGGCGATATTTCAACAAAAATCAGCAATTTACAGCGACATTCCGGCCAATTTCCGGCCAAAATGTGTTTGTTTATGTATAAAACTAAAAATTACATATAAAAATATGCGCGTGTATCAGTGTTGTAAAAATCGTTAGTCGGGCAGTGGAGTGGAAAATAGCGATTAATCAGGATTAATAGAGATTAATCATAATGGATTTTAATATATAATCTTTCAGTTTTATATATGCACTCACACATTTTGATATATATGGGAGAGTTATCCTAAAAACAAGTAGTTTTCTAGAAATACTAGGAATAAATCATAGCCATTGAATCATATCATTTAATTGTTGAGATTTAAAATTACTAAAAACCATTATAGTATTATAGAATTACTCTTTCACCATTATAACCGACATGGTCTTCTACAATTGTTCTTTCACCATAGGTTGTACTGCCACATGCCAAAAATCTATTGGTTCTTATCATTCTTAGAAAACTTATTTTTATTTGAAACCTTTATATATATATATATATATATATATATATATATATATATACTAGTAGGAAACCCGCGCTTTGTTGCGGCGACAACCATTCAAAACACGTTGCGCGACGGGTCAGCAATTGTTGACTACAAACGTACAAAGATATATAGTTAAGTATCATGTGAGAACTATTTTGAAATTTAGAACTTTGAGAACCATTTTAAACCACAAAAAACCCAAAATTTTAAGAAAATCATAAAAAAAAAAACGCACAAATAAAAAAAGTAAAATAACCAAACTTCTTATTTATCATCCTGATTTCATAAAAAAATGTCTCGGTTTAGCTAAATTATACACATATGTATAATATGTACATACATGTTTTTTTCCATACACATATGTACAATTTAAGGAAAATGATACGTACATATGTGTACATTGCGTAACTAGATATTAAATAAAATTATGCACATGTGTATAATATGATTTTTTTATGAAACCGGAATGAAATATAAGAATTTTGGCTTTTTGTACTTTTTAAAATTTTTTGCTTTTTTTGTTTTATAATTTTTTTAAATATATTTTAGAGGTTTTTTTTGTGGCTCAAAATGGTTTTCAAAATTCTCAATTTCCAATGGGTTCTCTTAGGATCCTTACCATATATATATATATATATATATCCCCACTTCACTGATTAATATTTTTGGCTAATTGGCCGATTAATCGCTCGAGTTTATTCATCCACAAACGACGAATCCATGCTCAGTCAGGTCCGGAGAAGTTAGTTACGAAGCCCCTTCAGCTCGTTTTTAGCCCCATCCGCTCAAGTTTCGAGTTCATTCAGCCATTGGCATACTTGTATTCTTCATGAAACAGCCTGATTGGAAGTTTATGCAAGCTTTGCACTGCGTCCGGATCTACATCTTTAACTCTGGTCACCTGGTTCTATATCTATTAGCTGTCAATATCATAATATGTTATATATATATATATATAGATAAAAGATCCAATACAATAATTCTTTATCGTACATTAGGTACGCGAGTTAATTCACCGTTGATTTAAAAAAACACGTTGTGTCAAAATCGTAAATTATTTCAATTCAATTTCTCCCTAATTAACCGTATGCAATCACACTGGTGGCATAATTTTATCGATAGCGGTCGTGAATCAATTTGTCTTTCTAAATCTTCGATAAAAGTCGGACCTGTAACTGACTACCCAAATCAAAAACAAAATCTAATTGAAATTCAAAAGTGAACGTATTAGTTTGTTCGTGAATCTGTTTCGTTTTTTATATTGGTTTGTGAAATCATTAATAAGTTCGTTTGATTTTGGTGTCAACCAGAGCGTGATATCAATTAAGTGTAATAACCAGAAGCTCTGTAATATAGAAATTGATGTTTGTTAGTTAATGTTCAAAATCAAAGCATAATTGTTTTTTTAATCAAAAATTGATTTTGGCTGTTGGATTCTAGCCAACCGCAAAGACTATGGATACGTGTACAAAGAACACAATTAAATTTGATTCAAAACCTTAATTTTTAAATTGAACGTATTACTTGAAAGTATTAATTGAGGGCACTTGTGGTTTTAACTGAACGTATTAAATTAAAAATTAATACGTTCAAATATACTTTTTTGTTTTTGACTTGAACGTATTAGTTATTCTTTCATTTACTGAACGTATTTTTCATAAACTGAACGTCATAATTTGATTCAAAACTTTAATTTTTAAATTGAACGTATTACTTGAAAGTATTAATTGAGGGCACTTGTGGATTTAACTGAACATATTAAATTAAAAATTAATACGTTCAAATTTATTTTTCTGTTTTTGACTTGAACGTATTAGTTATTCTTTCATTTACTGAACGTATTATTCATAAACTGAACGTTTTATTTTTTGATATGAATGTTTTTTAGGTATTATTGTTTGAGTGTAACTGCATATCACTATTAGTGTTACTGTCTAACAAATTGAAGTGGTAAAGTTTCAATTGGATTTGAGTGTCATATGTTGTTTTTGTAGAATTAATTGTGAGTGTATTATTTTAGTGAATTGTGAGATTTTTACATGTTTGCGAACACTCTGTTTTTCATAAAAAGGGATGAGCTCATTGTCAAATAAACAAATCATACCAAAGAGAAACAATTCAATTCAAAAGCCTTGAAAATTGGAACTATTTTGCAAAAGATGAGTTCTTTTTATAACATTATGTGATAGAATTGCAATTGAACGGTGACCTGTAGCTGTTTACCGATGTCGACAATGACGTGTAAGCTATCTCATGAAATATATGGTAATTGTTCAATAAAATCGGCTAATAAAGAACTGAACGTTCAATTGATTTGTTACACTCATTAGTTTTGCCGATCGTAATTTTAATTTGCTCGAATCGATCGTATCTAGCCAAGTTTCAGGTTTAAATTACGATTAATTTGATATGCAATTTGTATCACGCTCGATGAGTTAGTTAGAATTAGATCGCGATAAGAGATTTACGTTATTTACATTTTATGCCACCACTGAAATTGAAATCAACGCCTAAAAGTGTCGCGTACGTATTGCACGATAAACGATTTGTGTACAATAACTCACCCATATATATAATATATATATGCTCGAGTGTTTAAACCTAAAATTCTAAGATTTATTTGATAAATGGATGGGTCAATGGCTATTTGGATATTATAACCAATTTGTTAATTAAGTAAAAACAAAATGTTTCATATAAAAAAATATCAAATATGGTCATGTATAAATTTGCAAGCATAAATACTATAGGTTACTTTTGTGTGCAGTTAAGAAGCACATGTTGTTTATCATACAAAAAGTTTAATAGTAAAGGGAAAAGGGGTGAAGGCATTTGTCTATTCCAAATTTTCAATAATTAATATTGTATACATATATTATGTCATAATGCAATTTGTCCACAAGTGTGTGTGACTTTTCAAACAAGTTTCACGTTTTACAAGAAAGTAGGGTGATGAGAAGTTATGTCTTTCAAAAAGGTGATGTGACCTTATATAATCACCCACAGTATTATTTTATCTTTTGGGTCAACTGTTACGCACCCAACAACCTTTGGCATTATTATACTATCAAAAACTTTCAGGGTGAGGCCCCTCCCAGGGAGTCCCCTCCAGTCAAATCCTTTAAAAACGAGACCCTTCACAACAAACCTCCCTTCCCAAGCATTTTTTTTTCAGAATTAAGCCTCCTACCAAACAATTGCTTCAGAACAAAGCCTCTTACTGGACCATCTCATTGGAATTAAGTTTTTTGCTAAATAATCCCTCCAGAACAAACCCCATTATTAAATAATTCATTCAGAAAAATGTATCTTACTGAACCATCTCCTCAGAACAAGGTCCCTTACTAAACAATCCTTCATAACGGAGCCCACTCCGAGGAAGGAAACCTCCTTTCAAGACAATCCATATATAACAACACTCCTCCCATACAATCCATACTGAAGCCCCATACCATATTACAAGAATCTTTTTTAAAGACGAAAATTCCATTTCCAATGGATAAGGTGTTTGATTATTCCCTCCAGGAAGAAAAAATATCATTTGGGCAAAAGTTATATGCAAAAGGCTCTTTCAGATTTTCTTTCTCAAGAAAAATGATTCCTTTCGAATGAAGTAAGTATTTGAAAAGTTCCTCCCATATGTAAGGGGAGCCTCATACAACCACATTTTGCATTACAATAATTTTATCTGAAGAGGGAGAATTACCCTCCAAATGATGGAATGCGTGAAGGCACTTCGATCCTCACTACATCAACAACATCCCCTACTACAAGAGTTTTCTATGAAAAGGAGTCCCTGTCCAGGGGATGACATATGTGAAAGATCTCTTCCATTCATAAGGAACCCCCTCCCTACACCAACATGGAGTTGTGGGGACTAATTTGACATTGCATCATTGTGTCGTGAATTTTCGTCATTGGAGCCTCTTTAATAAAGCAATAGGGCCCCCGTTCATCAGCTTCTATGCATGAAGACGTATCTCATAAAGAGATTACCATTTTAGAGAGACTTCCAAGGAAAAATAATTATCTTCCAATAATTGAGGTAGTGGAAAAGTCCCTTCCAACAGGATCGAAGCTTTTTACTGCAACGTCTCATATTTCAAGTGTCATTTTGAAGAAGAAGAGTTCCCTTCTAAAGAGTGACAAAGTCGATGTGAAAGGAAAAAAACCTCATGTGGTAACACTTTACATTCCAAAAATTTTTCATGAAGAAGAAACTTTCATATCCCTATTATCTTTTATAAGAAGGGAATGGGCCCCTACCAGTAGTTCCTTCCATCATCTTCATCTGTAAGACTTCTAATATGTATTAAAACTAATTATGCTTTTTATATTTATGATTAACAAATATAATTGGTCGACCGTACTTATAATTCCTCCATATGGGATAAAGCCCTCTAAAAGAGGCATCATACTTATAATTCTCCCATTGGGATAAAGCCATCTAAAAGAGGCATCATACTTAAAATTCTTCAGATGGGATAAAGCCCTCTAAAAAAGGCACCATACTTATAATTCCCCCAGATGGGATAAAACCCTTTAAAAGAGGCATCGTAGTTATAATTCTTCCAAGTGGGATAAAGCCCTCTAAAAGAGTAACCAAACTTATAATTCCCCCATATGGGATAAAGCCCTCTTTAAGAGGCACATCACTTATAATTCCCCATTAATGGGAAAATGACATCAATGCTCCTTCACAAGTGTAAAAGGAAGGCCCGGCTGAGGGGCTTGGATCCATTATCCATATACAAAATTAGCCTCATCCATGAGGTTCAATACTTATAATTATCCCCGTGGAAAATAGCCCCATCCATGAGGCTCAATAATCATAATTTCCCAGAGGAAAATATCCCCTTCTAAGACTCTTAGAACTTATATCCCCCCCAAGTGGGATATGACCCTTTGTATGAGGCTCACAACTTATAAATTTCCTACTAAATGGGGAACCATACATATACGCCCCCCCCTAAGGGGGAAAGACAATCGAATCTCCTTCACCACGAGTGAAAGGAAAGCCAAACTACAAATTGATAGCTGACCTACTACATCCACCTTATAGGTTGGAAACCTTATAATCCATCTGCATACAAATTGAAAACGTTGTGATACACCCGCAAGCAAGAGGTGAACCATATAGCCCAAAATGTGTTTAAATGCACCCTTGAGTCAAAACACAATATCCATTAACACCTTTAACTTTATTTATTCATATTTACCGACAGGAGAAATATATAGAAATAATTCAAATCATCATGATTAATGTCGGTGGTTTGATACATTTATATCATATATTATCACATTGGAAATTGTTTGTCTTCGTTTCTATGTCCAATACTAGTAAAGCAAGAATATTATTAGAGCCTATTAATTGGCTGCTAACAACTTTGGGAGGATTATTCAATAAGAAGAAAGAGATTACGTACAACCAACATGACTACCCAAGAGAGGAAACTTAACCTTTTTTGGTTATGTTAAAGAAACTTGGGTTCAAAGTCCCTTATCCCAATCATAAATAATTAGTAGAAGGGACTGGGGGACTTGAAGAGACAATTACAAGACTGGGCCCATTGTGTGGGGATGAGCTTATAGTGCTTGGTCCTTATCTCATCCCATGACTTCGTCACCTCAACCTCATTGGGTCCAAATTAGACAAGTCAAAATGGAATCAACCCATTGTGTAAAAGGGACTCTGTATTTATGTTATGGTAGATTTTAACTACCAAGAGAACTGGGTCAAGCTCATGGGAACTAAATATCATCTACCTCAGCCAGGTTTCAGAAAAGGATATCGTCCGAAAATATCCCAATGAATGGGTCTAAAAGGGATGAACGTATCCCGTATGTGATGAGAAAGATGTGCTGGGACTACATTAGTCTCTTGTTCTTATCATAAAGAATAAGGACTAGGGGGCTTGTAAAGCCTCCTATGAAAATGGGTCTCCGCCCATGATTCAGACCAAGTCAAGAAAGCATAGGAGAAACCAAGATGCATGGAGAGTACTAGTTACTCCAACCAAACATCCTACCAGTTAGATAAAAAGGAGATAGGAAATGTAAATTTCAAAGTGGGAAAAGGGAGCCAACAGTTAAGAGAAAGGCAGACAACTCGAAAGGTATCATGACATCTTGAGGGAAACATGAGAGGCTTTTTCATAAATGTCGTCGGCTCAAGTGTGGGCCAATAATGATCTGAAAAAATAAAAAGGGATTAGATAATATAAATCAAAGAAAGATAAGGATTTAGCCGGGTCGGGGTTTAGTCCATTACATTTATCATAAGTTATAAGGATAATAAACAAGGAAGACTTAAGGAAACTACCCTAGAAACAAGCCTAAGTATAACATTCTCACTCTAGCAATCGCTGAGATAATGGTGATATCTACAAAGGATATCGACACTAACATTGTGAAGTGAAGAGGTTACCTTAGAAATGGGTTTTCCGAATGATAAGAGAAATATGCCCAGTAGCAAACACGGGCCCAAATTAAGTATGACTAAAGTAAGAGAGCCCAAAAGAGAGTATTTAAAAGACCTCTCAAAGTAACTATACGAAATCAAAGGTTCTAGGGGGGGGGGGGGGGGGGGTTTAAGGACTTACCCAATCAATCTAAACAAGTTGGTAGCATCAACCTAAAGGAAAAGGTTAGAACAATGCATGTGCATGGCCATGCTGTTGGAATGGATGGGGGCCTAAGTTAAAGAGAAAAATGGCTCTAAAAGAAAACTCCCAGGTTAAGAACCAACATCCAATTGAATTTTAAGGTGGATCACTCAAGAGGTCATGACAGATGTAAAATAGAGACTTATTATGAGTCCATTGTATTCGTCATAAATAATGAGCACAATGGACTGGGGGACTTGAAGGGCCAACATAGGAATTGGGATCTTGGAATAGGATAACAGCTCACCAAGCTACAAATAAATTATTAACCCAAAAGACAGGTCCAAGCCCAAGAAGGAGAACATATAACAAGACAAGAACCTTGGTCAAAAGGAGGTGAGGTCACTGCTGGCCTGTCAGGGAGAAAGGTCTAAGACACACATGCTCCAGATGATGAGAGCAAGATCCAGTGGATAATAGGCTGCCTTCTGCAACCCCTGAGGGAAAGTAAAGAAACCGCAGGATAAAAGACCAACTCAAAGATCCAATGGGTAAAAGGGGTTCTCCTGGACCCTATATAAGAAAATGTAATGTATATGTTGAAAGGCAGATTGAGGGGGCATAAACATTCAATAATAATAATCGCTAACTTATCTTTAATATTGGTCTTGATCATTATTCTTCTTAAAACCTCTTATCGAGTTCTCCCATAATCACGTCCGAATCATTCATACTATTATTCATTAATTTGATCAACCATTCTCCAAGTAATCAAGAACCCGAGAATTCATTTAGGGTTCCAACAGTATGATTATGTATCCATGGCTCATCCTTGAAACAAGAAATATAACGAAGCTAGCATTACAAATAGCCAACCAACCTACTTACCAAAATCATAAGAATATAAGTACCTCTTTTGCATCAATTCACATGTTCTTGATCACAAATCAATAGGCGTAATCTATAAGTCCATCATCATAGCCACTGTTGAAGCATTAAAGAGGATGTAGTAGCATAACTCTTTGACTTTTATGGTCAAATATGCTGACTCTTTGAAATTCCAATTTTTTGACTAAAGAATCAAGTTGAAACTTGCTTAATTTGAAGTATCACCAGAACATAATACTCTATTATCTTGAAATTCGGTCTACCTGCAATCACATTGAAAGAATAAAAGGGTTTTTTATTTAACTTCACTACATATACATACCTTGAGCCTTGAGATTGAGCGTGTGAATTTGAAAACACCAATTTGCACCAGAATTTACAAAACCAGAGGTAAATAAACAAATAAATAAGCGTTAGGAATGCACAAAATTGAAAAAAGAAAAAAAATACCTGATTATGAATTTCATTTTTCAGTTAGCAATAATCAATTTGAAAAGCCTCATCCAAATATCTGAATGAAAGATTAAATACAAAATTGTTAAAAACCATAACAAATTGGTGAGATTTGTTAGGGATTTGTCGAAGAACAAAGTCCTGTAAATCAGGAAAACGTAGAAAAATGAACAATCAAACTATAAGTCATAAAAAAGAAATCAATTAACATATGAATTTAGAAAAAATGATCTGCATTTCTACCAGTCATGATAGAGAGCGAACTTAATCCTGAAACTTGACCTTGCACGTTTTGAGAGGGCAGAAGATTGATGTGCTAAATAGGTCATATTTTTCTAGATGTTCCCACAGCAAAGGGGAACAGTCCTAGAATCAAGGTGATAAGTGATAACTATAGAGTTGGAGGGAACATGTTTTCCAATTTTACAATCACTAACCTTTAAATATTATAAAACGACCTTAAATATTTTAGTTATTAAATATTAAATGTGTTTATTAATAATAAGTGACTTGTATATTGATGCTTCATCGACTTGTACATTATGATTTACACATCCAAATTGAAACAAATTTACATCAAAACGTTCACAAAAATAAGCACGTCGCAATGGTAAATTCATTATTTTTTTTAACATAATATATTACAAGATATAGAAGAAATAAAATTTTTAAATAAAATTGTCAAATAAAAGGGTAAAGATTAGGGTTGTGTATGTAACTATTTTTCAAATTTACAAAACTTGATTGAAGTTAAAGTACCATGTTTGTAAGTATTAAAGGACCATGTTTGTAAGTATATTTGAAATAAATAATGTGCACGTACATGAAATGATCAAAAGACCACAATGCCCCTAAAATTTTACAACTTTATGCATTAAAAATTGTACATAAAGCAATGAGTTTGATACCTCTTAAAATTTAAGAAGTCTTTAACTAATGTTATATACATAGTAGAGATATATATAAAACAACACTTTTGTGAGAAACATAAGAATAGGTGTACACTCTTGAATCTAGGATCTAGTGGTTGAGATTGGTAGTTTCTAAAAGTTTTATAGTTTCCTATTTACATGTTATCGTCTCATATTTAGGTGGTTTACTTTATTTTAAAGTCTTCTTACACTTCTCATAAAACAATTGTTTTTATTTGAACCCTTATATATATATATAGGGAATGGTTCATGCGAGAAGTGATATTATAGCGAGAAATGAATCTGAACCATTGATTACACAAATCAATGGTCATAGTTACACGATGGCACTTTTGTAAATACTTTCATATGTTTTATGCTGCAAAGGGCATATTCGTCAATAATGGTTAGGATTACATGTATTAACGTATGGTATTCCTCCTTCCACTCCCAAACTGCCGGCATAAATTCTCTCCTCGAAATTAGTCTTCCTTCCTCCAATTGACACAAAAAATCAACTGGTTTATTTAAAGTAGATTGATTGTGTTTGGTTGGGTATAAGATCGGTCCTCCTTGATGTTTATCGGTATGGTTAGAATTAGAATTAGGTTTCTTTGTAAGCTCAAGCAATGAACCCTACATAGATTAAAGGTATGTAATATAATTTGAGGTGTTTTTTTTAATTCCAAGTAGCATATAAACTAAATTATGAATACATATCGATTTAATTTAGCTCCAGTTCATCGTATTGCCCTAAACCTACTAATTAGGTTTAATTTTGTTGTCTTTGTTAAATCTGGAGTTAATATGGGTAAAATAGAAATTGAAGACATTGCCGACATAAGGTTCATGTGTAATTGTGTTGTGTAGTAAGTAACAATTGTTTTGGATGCTTAATTAGTGAGGAACATTCTTCTTTTGTAAGGTTAGTAGTTGGTAATTATGTTGGAATGTATGTATGCAGGTGTAAGGTAAGTGGTTGGTATGTATGTTCAGTTGTATAGGTATGTAGGTATGTATGTTCAGTTGTATAGGTATGTAGGTATGTATGTTGCTATTAAGGTATGTAGGATAGTAATATTTAGTGTGTGATTTGTAATTGAGAATCACTGTAATGTTTATTATAGATGCCATGCTTTAGTACAATTGCAAAGTCTATACATGTGTTTGATCAAAAAATTATGACTTTTTTATTGGATTGATTTGTAAAGATGTAACAACATAATGTTTACCACACATCGACTCTATACCACACATACCTATGAATGATGAATTTTAAGTCAGATCAAGTTTTGTTCTAGTAATTACTATTTTGTTGATGCTGCATGATTTGTAGTGTTGTGTGTGGGTAATGGTATTTTACATGCAGGATATCATGTTGTAGGTATTTTTTTTATAAAAAAAAGGTTATATACTTGTATACATCTTATTATATTGTGTAATTAGTAATTAATATTAAGTTTTCGTTGGTGTATTTGGATTATGGCTTAAAGAGAACTTTAACATCTCAGTTTTTCTCAGTTTTTTTATGAGTTTGAATATGTAAATACATAACCCATTTTATACCTACATCGCTACATAGGTAGATTGTGTAATCGATTCATGCCTTTTTTATTTGGGAAAAAATAGGGTTTTGTAGTGGTGTAAACCTGTGTAGGGTGTGTAGGATAAGTTTGTTTGTTTGTTTTTCACTGTGTAAGCTGTGTAGGATACGGTTTTTTTATACTGTGTAGGGTGTGTAGGATATTATAGTTAACGAGTGAGATTCAATTTATAGGCTGCGTAGAATAGATATGTTTACTTTGTATGGTCCGTATATGTCAATTGTTAGGTAGGATAAACATGTTTAATGTGTAAAATATGCTGAATAAATATGTTACTATGATGGATAAACTAGTTCTCTACCTGTGTAGGTGTGTAGGATAAGTTGTTTTTACTCTGTAAGGTTTTAAGGCCCCGTTACCGGTGCCTCACATTTGGACGTTGGATTTACTCATAAACGCAGTTCATCATATCAGAGTTAATTTAAACATTCATGGAATATAAAAACATTCATAAAACATTACATTAATCCATAACTTGTTTTAAAACAAACATCTTGTCTTTCAAAATAAACAAAACATTAAACATGAACGCCTTGAGTCTTCCGATGCCAGCCTCATATTCAATGCCACATGTTCCCCTCAAGCGAGCTGCCTCATCCTACTCACCTGCGTGCATACTAAAAGTCAGCAACGCTGAGTGAGTTCTTAATTAAGTAACATACAATACATACATACACATTCTTATATACGCACCCGAAGGTACATATACATTCATAGTTCTATACCATTCCTCGTACGTTCATACTATCATACCTTCCTTCTTTCCTTTTATACATACACATATACATATACTTCATCCTAAAACGTTCGCAGATATTATTAGGGTCTGTTCCCTACATTCGCGGATATTATTAGGGCCCGTTCCCTACATTCGCGGATATTATTAGGGTCCGTTCCCTACATTCGAAAATATTATTAGGGTCCGTTCCCTTTCTAACCATACCTTCCATACCTTTCTATACTTTCGTAATTATAACTTCCATACGTACATACATCGTATACATTTCATATATATATATATATATATCATATCACTAAACTATCCCATGACGGTACATGCAATATCTGAAGATCGTTCATGCATTGTCAGGCATTCATTCATACGTAATCATATTAGATATACACTTACCAATTAAGGTAAGTGTATTAAAAGTTCACATCGGGTATGCACACAGCCCCGAAAACATAACAAAAGTGGGGCTAGAAACTCACCTGGATCCTGTTACATTCGCCGTTAATCATAATCCCATTCTTTAATTGTGCACGGCTAACTGTTATTTATATATGTATGTTAATTACACGTATAATTAATTAAGTTGATATTTAGTTAACCAAAGTATCCCTAAGTTGGGCTCTTTTTTTAAATGAAACATGGGCTTAAGCTTGTGGACTGAGCTAAGTCAGGCCCAACAACCCATTATAGTATCTGGGTTCAACTGGGTTCAGGCCCAAGCCAAACTGGGTGGCCGAGAACTCCCAGCAGAGAACCCATGCGTTGATCGAGAACCCTGTTCCTGGCCGAGAACCTATGTTCTTGGCTGGGAACACATGGCCACCGAAATCGATGATTGACCAAGAACTCATGTTGACCGAGTTCTCGCGTTGACCGAAATCCCATACCTGGCCGAAAACACGGGTTGGCCGAGAACCCTCAGTTCTGGCCGAGAACCCCCAGTTCAGCTCATCTTTCTACCTTTATGTTCTGCCTTGCGCAGTAACTGTTCTATGGTACAAATCATGAACATTTAACCCCCTTTTTAACATCATTCATAACCGTTTTACACCCATTACCATCATGGTTCAAGATCTAACCTGTTTTAGACATAAAGCTTAAACCTTTACAGAGTTAAAACGTTCTACGCTAGATCTAGGGTTTCCTTTATGAATCGTTTACACCTATGAGTCCATTTCGTCCATTTTAATCATAAAGGTTGTATTTTTATGAAACATCTAGACCCGATCTATTCTAGGGTCAAGTTTCATGGCAAAACGTTCATAAAAATGTGACCTTTAATCATAGAGAACATACCTTTTGATGTTTCTAGGTTACGGTTTTGCTTGATATACGATCTTGGACTTGTTATCTTGCGTGTATGATTGAAGATCCTAAGTTACGATGCTTGGTTGTGGATTCGGATGGTGGCCGACGGCTAATGAGGGATTGTTTGGCTTAAGTGTGTGTTTTAAGGTGTAAAATGCATAAGATGGATGGAAATGGAAAGATTTAGGGTTTAAGGGGGGTATTTATACTCCCTTAAGCCCATGGACCTAAGGCCCTTCTTTCCCTTTTAGTCCATGATTAATCCATCTAATTAGCCTACTTATATTTCTCCCTTTATTATTATTTTATTCACCAACTCAAGTAAAAATTTCCATTATAAGAAATAATATATAAACTATTATTATTTGAAATTCGGGATGTTACAAGTCTTCCCTCCTTAAAGGGGTTTCGTCCCCGAAACCTAACTATTACATAAACAGACTAGGGTAAAACTTGCGCATCTCTTCCTCGACTTCTCAAGTGGCATCCGATCCCTTGCGGTGCTTCCATATCACTTTCACTAAGGATATAACTTTATGACGAAGTTGCTTCTCGTTGCGGTCAACTATATCTATCGGTTGCTCAATATAGTTCAACTGTTCATCAACCTCAATGTCCATCAACGGCGCGTGAGACGTGTCATCAGCCAGACACTTTCTCAGATGAAAAACATGGAAGGTTGAGTGAATTCCTTCTAACTCTTCAGGAAAATCCAGCTTATAAGCTACTTCACCCACACGATCTATGATTTTGAATGGTCCATTGTATCTCGGACTCAACTTTCCCCTCTTTCTAAAACAAATGATTCCTTTCCAAGGCGAGACCTTGAGCATCACATTGTCACCAACGTTAAACTCGATCGGTCGTCGCCGATTATCAGCATACGACTTCTGTCTGTCTTGAGCAGCTTTCATTCTTGCTTTAAATCTGATCGAATTTGAAGATGTCTCTAGAACGACCTCCAAACTTCCCATTTCTTTTTAACTAATCTCACCCCAACACACCGGGGTTCTACATCGTCTGCCATAAAGCATTTCAAACGGTGGCATACCAATACTTGAGTGGTAACTTGTTATAGGAGAACTCTGCCAGGTGCATATGATCATCCCAACTCCCACCAAAATCTAAAACACAAGCACGTAGCATATCCTCAAGGGTTTGGATCGAAGAAACCATCTGTTTGAGGAGGATACGCCGTACTGATGTTCAACCTCGTTCCCATAGCTTCATGGAACTTCTTCCAAAATCTCGAAGTAAACCGAGTATCTCTTTCAGACACGATCGATAACGGTACTTCGTGCTTGGACACAACCTCTTTGATGAACAAACTTGCTAACGTTTCTGACGATATAGCCTCTCGTATAGGCAGAAAGTGAGCACTTTTTGTTAAACGGTCCACAATCACCCAGATGGTATCATGATGCTTAGCTGTAAGAGGTAGCTTAGTTATGAAATCCATGGTGATGTGTTCCCATTTCCATTCTGGTATCTCCAACAGTTGCATCTTCCCATAAGGCTTCTGATGTTCGGCTTTGACTTGTAAGCAATTTAAGCACTTACTAACATAATCCACTACATCATTCTTCATTCATGGTCACCATAATCTCTTTTCAAGTCTTGGTACATCTTTGTAGCTCCTGGATGGATTGAGTACCTTGATTTATGAGCTTCATCTAGGATTCGACTCCTGAGATCTCCATGGTGTGGAATCCACATACGGTAAAACCTAGTCTTAACGCCATGAGTGTTTTCCATCAACTCATCTTGCTGGCCGTAAATTCTTTCTTTCTTCACTAACCCTTCATCTACTAGAACCTCTGACTGTACTTTGATGATTTCTTTGAAAATACTTGAATTCATAATCAGTTGGTACGAATTCACTGTCGCGATGACTTCCTCATTCTTACGACTTAGCGCATCGGCGACCACGTTAGCTTTACCAGGATAGTATTTAATGTCGCAGTCGTAGTCCTTAATCAACTCCAACCTCTCTGTCTCATGTTTAACTCCTTCTGCTCGAATAAGTATTTTAAACTCTTATGATATGTGTAATGGTACACTTAGTACCATACAGATAATGTGTTCATATCTTAAGAGCATGCACTACTGCTGCTAGCTCTAAATCATGCGTCGGATAAGTACTCTCGTGGACCTTCAACTGTCTAGATGCGTAAGCTATAACTTTTCCTCGTTGCATCAACACGCAACCTAACCCACGATAACAAGCATCGGTACACACAACCAAATCCTCGTCACCGTCGGGTAGAGCAAGTATTGGAGCTTGCGTGAGTCTCTTCTTTAATTCTTCAAAAGCTTCTTCTTGGAACTTACCCCAACTGAATACTACTGTCTTTCGGGTCATACTGGTCAATGGTGCAGCTATCTTGGAGAAACCTTCAATGAATCTCCTATAGTAGCCAACTAACCCTAAGAAGCTTCGTATATCAGTCGGATTCTGTGGAGTCTTCCAATTCGTTATCGCTTCAATGATAGCTAGGTCCACAATAATCCCTTTTGGATTTATTACGTGGCCTAGAAATTGCACTTCTCTTAACCAGAACGCGCATTTCGAGAACTTAGCATACAACTTTTCCTTCTTCAGAGTCTCCAATACCTCTCTGAAATGCTCAGCATGATCAGTCTCGTTCTTTGAATAAATCAATATGTCATCAATAAAGACGATTACCGATTTATCCAACATATGTCGACACACCCTATTCATCATGTCCATAAATGCCACGGGATCATTCGTTAGACCGAATGACATTACGAGGAACTCGTAGTGTCCATACCGCGTCCGAAACGCTGTTTTAGAGATGTCTGCCTCCTTCACTTTTAACTGATGATAGCCTGATCAGATATCTATTCGTGAGAACCAACTTGAACCTTGCAGTTGGTCAAACAGATCAACAATCCTTGGCAAAGGGTACCTATTCTTTACCATAAGTTTGTTAAACTCGCGATAGTCTATGTACATTCTCATGCTTCCATCTTTCTTCTTCACGAATAATAATGGCGCGCCCCACGCGGAAACACTTGGTCTAATGAAACCCTTATCGAGGAGTTCTTGCAGTTGGGACATTAATTCTTTCATCTCGGACGGCGCTAGACGGTAAGGCGCTTTCGCGACGGGTTGGGCTCCTGGTACCAAGTCTATATGAAATTCTATCTCTCGCTCAGGTGGAAACCCCGGAAGATCCTCAGGGAATACTTTTGGGTAGTCGCGCATGATAGGAACATCTTTCATTTCTTTCGTCTCGGCCGTAGCGTTGACAACATACGCCAGTAGGCACCGCACCCTCGCCTTAACAGTCCCTCGGCTTTTATCATTGAAATGACATTAAGCCCAGAACTTTCCTTATCACCATAAACTGTCACCGCACTACCATCCAATGACTTTAACCTTATCATCCTACTTTTACACACTATCTAAGCTTCGTACTCAGACAACCAATCCATTCCCAAAACCACATCGAACCCTCCTAGGGTCATAACATACAAAGTAACTGGGAACCCATGTCCCACTAACTCTATCATATAGTCCTTAACCATTCTCATTATTTTAACCGAAGTTTCACCAGCGGTTTCTACTATAAAGGTTTCGGACACTCGGCAACATTTCATTTTAGCTAATTTACTAAAGGGCGTGGCTACGAAACTTTTGTTCGCACCTGAATCAAATAATACAGAAGCGGAAATACCGTTTACTAGAAACGTACCTGTCACGACATCCGGAATCTGCTTGGCTTGATCTTGAGTCCGCATATAGGCTCTAGTTCTTGGTCTATCTTGATCGACATCCTTCTTTTCACTTCTTCCAGTTTGACCGCCCGTGCAAGCCCTCGCTAGGTGGCCAGTCTGACTGCACCTATAACATGCGGGCTTTGCACGGAAATCCTGAGCAAAATGCCCCACTTTCCCACACTTGTAACATGCATTTGACCCTAACCGGCATTCCCCTCCATGGGATTTCCCACACTTATGGCACCCATCAGAACCAGTGCCCCACTTGCACTCGCCACCGTGCATCTTACCACAGGTCTTGCACGACTTCTTTTCCCACACCTTCTGTTTCTTATCTTTTGAGTTCCACAACTGAGTACCGGGTCGTTTAACAAGAGCAACCCACTTTTTATCCTTCCTTTCTTATTCTACCACAACATCATCCGCAGCCAGGTCTGCATAAACCATCTCTACAAGCTCGACCGCAGAGTCAAAAGTAGCAGGCTTACTCGTCCTGACTAGCGTGCGGAGTTTCTGGGGCAATACCCTCACATAGCACTTAATTCCTTTAGCCTCAGTGTTGACCATATCGGGTACCAACCTAGACATTCGGTTGAACTCAGTGGTATACTCACGATGTGTCATCGTTCCAGCTTTCAAGTTTAGGAACTTCATCTCCGCCTCTCAATCTCGGTGTCAGCAAAAAATTTCTTCATAACTAGTTCTTTCAGATCCTCCCACTTCATAGCTTTGATTTCCTCTGGACTCTTCCTCTACTCAACCGATTCCTACCAGTACATTGCTTCTTCACCGAATGACTGAGTAGCGTAACCCACAGCTTGGTCGGGACGACACTCGCTGATTCGGATAATTTTATCCATAGCAGCTATCCATTGGAGGGTAGCGATTGCGTCTCCCAGACCAGTCAGCTTCGGTGGGTCACATCCTTTGAAGGACTTATAGTTGCACCCACCTCGGCCTCTTTTCCTGTCACCGGCTTTCACAGACTTAACTCCACTCGAGGCCTCCCTCTCTTCTTCCTCATCCCTCCTACCATCACCACCTGCCCCTTCTGCAGTTCTTTCACGGCTTCTAGTAGACCCTCCAGGAGTAATATTCTTTACAGTAGTAGCTACAACTTGAACAATAGCTGCTTGAATTGAGGGATCCAGTTGAACCCCTTCGTTGTTGTTCGGGTCTCTTCCAACTGCGCTTCCTTCATCTCCAGTGTTGGAAGCTGTCTCAACCGAAGGTTGTTGGGCACGACGAGGCCTGCCACGTCGCTCAGCGTGACCTTCAGTTCTCACAATTCCTCCAGCTCCTACATTTCCTCCCGTTCCAGCCATCGTATTCTAAAAGGAAAAACATAAACGCCATCACTCGAGGAACTATTTAGTACAAGGATAGTAAGGCTAACAGGTAATAACAGTGGCCAGCTGTGATTAGCTGATCACGTTACTTTCCGTGTCCTATACACCTCCTTTTATGAGTCTATTTGTGCTGATTCTACTTTAAACAGTTAATCAATAAAGGGAATCAATTAATCCTATCTATAATATTAACACACATTATTCAATCATACACTTTACCTTTACTGGGCTTGCCTGAGTGACACATGACATTCTTGAACTGGCATCTTCCTTCTTTTCTTACTTAAATCCCATTCTCTGTTCGAGTCTAAGCATATAGGATGCTTAAATCTCTCGAACTTTGCTTTGATACCAACTTGTAAGGCCCCGTTACCGGTGCCTCACATTTGGACGTTGGATTTACTCATAAACACAGTTCATCATATCAGAGTTAATTTAAACATTCACGGAATATAAAAACATTCATAAAACATTACATTAATCCATAACTTGTTTTAAAACAAACATCTTGTCTTTCAAAATAAACAAAACATTAAACATGAACGCCTTGAGTCTTCCGATGCCAGCCTCTTATTCAATGCCACGTGTTCCCCTCAAGCGAGCTGCCTCATCCTACTCACCTGCGTGCATACTAAAAGTCAGCTACGTTGAGTGAGTTCTAGTTAATTAAGTAACATACAATACATACACATTCTTATATATGCACCCGAAGGTACATATACATTCTTAGTTCTATACCTTTCCTCGTACGTTCATACTATCATACCTTCCTTCTTTCCTTTTATACATACACATATACTTCATCCGAAAACGTTCGCAGATATTATTAGGGTCTGTTCCCTACATTCGCGGATATTATTAGGGTCCGTTCCCTACATTCGCGGATATTATTAGGGTCCGTTCCCTACATTTGCGGATATTATTAGGGTCCGTTCCCTACATTCGCCGATATTATTAGGATCCGTTCCCTTTCTAACCATACCTTCCATACCTTTCTATACTTTCGTAATTATAACTTCCATACGTACATACATCGTTTACATTTCATATATATATATAAATCATATCTCTAAACTATCCCATGACGGCACATGCAATATCCGAAGATCGTTCGTGCATTGTCAAGCATTCATTCATACGTAATCATATAAGAAATACACTTACCAATTAAGGTAAGTGTATTAACAGTTCACATCGAGTATGCACATAGCCCCGAAAACATAACAAAAGTGGGGCTAGAAACTCACCTGGATCCTGTTGCGTTCGCCGTTAATCGTAATCCCCTTCTTTAATTGTGCACGGCTAACTGTTATTTATATATGTATGTTAATTACCCATATAATTAATTAAGTTGATATTTAGTTAACCAAAGTATCCTTGGGCTTGTTTGTTTTAAATAGAATATGGGCTTAAGCTTGTGGACTGAGCTAAGTCAGGCCCAACAACCCATTATAGTATCTGGGTTCAACTGGGTTCAGGCCCAAGCCAAACTGGGTGGCCTAGAACTCCCAGCAGAGAACCCATGCGTTGACCGAGAACCTTGTTCCTGGCCGAGAACCTATGTTCTTGGCCGAGAACACATGGCCACCGAAATCGATGATTGACCGAGAACTCATGTTGACCGAGTTCTCGCGTTGACCGAAATCCCATACCTGGCCGAAAACACGGGTTGGCCGAGAACCCTCAGTTCTGGCCGAGAACCCCTAGTTCGGCTCATCTTTCTACCTTTATGTTTCTGTCTTGCGCAGTAACTGTTCTATGATACAAATCATGAACATTTAACCCCTTTTTAACATCACTCATAACCGTGTTGCACCCATTACCATCATGGTTCAAGATCTACCTGTTTTGAAATAAAGCTTAAACCTTTATAGAGTTAAAACGTTCTACGCTAGATCTAGGGTTTCCTTTATGAATCGTTTACACCTATGAGTCCATTTCGTCCATTTTAATCATCAAGGTTGTATTTTTATGAAACATCTAGACCCGATCTATTCTAGAGTCAAGTTTCATGGCAAAACGTTCATAAAAATGTGACCTTTAATCATAGAGAACATACCATTTGATGTTTCTAGGTTACGAGTTTGCTTGATATACGATCTTGGACTTGTTATCTTGCTTGTATGATTGAAGATCCTAAGTTACGATGCTTGGTTGTGGATTCGGATGGTGGCCGACGGCTAAGGAGGGATTGTTTGGCTTAAGTGTGTGTTTTAAGGTGTAAAATGGATAAGATGGATGGAAATGGAAAGATTTAGGGTTTAAGGGGGGTATTTATACTCCCTTAAGCCCATGCAACTAAGACTACCCACTATGATGACCATTTATCACAACCGGTTGCAAGGTGACACAAAATGACAAAAAAACATTTTAATAAAAAAATTGGAAATTCTTTTTTGTCCACAACCAGTTGCAACCCTGGTTGTTCCAGCAACCCAAGTTTGCAACCAAACTTTTATACCTAACTTGGTTTTTTTAAGAAAATTACAACTTTTAACCTTTTAAAAAAAAAATGTAACAACACGGTTTTATTTATAAAAAAATTGAACATTTTGATATAAATTTTATACAAAATGAAGCATTTTTTATTTAATAAAATATTGATTTAGGTTGGGTTGTGATAGTGAGTAAAATATTGGATTGAGTTGGGTTGTATAGGTGTAAGAGAGAGAAATAAGTTTTTTTATAAATGGTTGGGTTGGATTGGGTTGTGATAGTGGATAGTCTAAGGCCCATCTTTCCCTTTTACTTCATGATTAATCCATCTAGTTAGCCTACTTATATTTCCCCCTTTATTATTATTTCATTCACCAACTCAAGTAAACTTTTCCATTATAAGAGATAATATATAAACTATTATTATTTGAAATTCGGGATGTTACAAGGGTGTTGGGTAAGTTTATTTTACTGTGTAGGCTGTGTAGGATGTATATGTTTACTTTGTATATTCCGTATATGTCAATTATTGTGTAGGATAGATATGTTACTGTGTAGGATATGCTGAATAAATATGTTTTAAAAAAAAATAAGTACAACGTATTTTATTTAAAATATTGCTATACATTTATTTGGTTTTTGATATTTGTTTTTGGAAAATGTAGGTATGCTAGAGATGACACACATAATTCAAACAACTCAAGGACCATGATGATGATTTTGTACAAGAAAATGTGAAGTTGTTGTTAATAATGTTGTTATTGTTGAAGTAAAAGAAAAGAAAACTAACATAATGCTAAAATATGAGCAATATGGATTTCCAAGTCTACGTACAATGTATATTGTTATATTGTTTTATTATTGTAATTAGTTTGTTGATTATGTTTATATGTACTGTTAAGTTAATTTGATGACAATAATAACCATTTTAATTCAATATGAATATTTTGCTCAATACTAATATTATGGTTGATCTTAGTTGCTATGGTGATGTTTAAAATTATGGATTTATGGATAGGATCGATGAATCAATTTCAAACATTTTAATTTGAATTATAAATAATTAAAAGAACATAAAATAATATAAAATATTTGAAACTCCTACATCAATTTAATAAGTTACCAAATAAAACAATTGGAAATTTTACCAATGTAACCTTTATATATAATTTAAAGAAAAATCAAAAGAAAATATATGATTGGTTGTTACTACTTCTCGTACTAAGAATATTTCTGAAATGAATTTAATCATATATATATATATATATATATATATATATATATATATATATATATATATGAGATTTTTACCATCTAATAAACTTTTTTTTATTTAAAATCCGTTTAATCAAGTTTAAATTATTAGGCCCAGACTAAACTAAAAATTAAAAAAATGAATAAAATCCTAACGCAAAATACAAGAAATAATGGTTGATTGAAATTCCTCATTGGTTCCTTTTTTGCGAATGCTAAACAAAACCTAAAAAACGACCAACCCAGCCGACCATCATTGTTGGTTCATCGTTTACCACCATCGCGGTTGACCCAACCACAAAGGATCAAGCTATGTATTTTTTCCAATGTTTGGAGTGCTTCACGAATCATTAGTTAATCTTTAGTTATTACGATATTTGATTTAAATAATATATTTCTATGTTTATTGTTACCTATATTACATATAAAACATTTTAGAAGGACAAAATGGTAATTGATGGTTTTCCGGTGAGATATATTAAATAATCATTAACTTCACCGGTAAGTCTCCGTCATAACATCAATGATCTCTGGCGCAATCAATGATTTTAGTTGAAACGAGTGGGAATTCAATCGGTCGTAAGATGTATGAAATTCAATTGTGGCTTTTTTTTCTAATTAAAATCGTCTTCAATGATGATAGAATAAAACATGACGATTGAGCATCAATACCATTGTCAACCCTAATTTACAACCTTTTCTGAATCGAGAGACAAAAACAACGAAATACTCAGTGGTTGCCTCTTCAATACAATTATGAACAGTGGTTGCTTCTTCAATTCAATTCTGAACCACAATGCCAATTTTTGAAATCCCATCCAATATGTAATGGTTGTCTTTTGTTACGCGATCGATCGAACTCATGTTAGCCTCTCCTTATTGCATTTTTGGAATTTAGATTCGATTGTTGTGTTTGCAATTTGGCGTCAATATAAACAATTGGTCCACTTCTACAACCAGTTGTTACACCTCTTAAGGTTTAGGATTTTTTTATTTCGTTTTCTTTTTGGGATGATTAGATAAACAATCTCACCGGATTCATGTGTTTTATATATTGTTTGTTTGTGATCTTATTTTGAGTGATGAAACAAGTTGTGTAATTTCGTTGAGACTAGGTTTTGTGTGTGGATTGTCTTTTTGTTAGTGGAAACTTTTTCAATGAATATGCCCAAATTTGCTTAATCCAGTGTCAAATCTCACCTTTCTTAGTTTCAAGAACAACAAATTAAAGGGTCAATTTCCATCTTCAATTACCAGAATCACAATACTTACTGATGTTTCTCTCTCACGTAATAACCTCAACGGTAAATTACCCAATTTAACAATGTTGTCTAGCTTGAATTTAAGAGGAAATCATTTTGATTCAGAACTTCCATTATTGCCCAATGGAGTTACTACAGAACTTCCATTATTGCCTAATTGAGAGCTTGAGAGTTACTTCATTTTTTTGTAAAGTAATCAAAAGATGTTGCTTTTGTGAAAAACGTTTTAGTTGTTCATTTAATTAAACGAACGGACACGAAAACACGTTTTTGATCGTTCTATGTTTATGAACGTTCGTTTAAATTTTAGTAAATCCGTTAGTTATATATATACATATGTATATATATTTGAAGAGCAAAGACAGGAGGCGTAGATAAGACGGTTTGAAGAAGATATGGACTGTAAACGAGAAAAAGAAAGACATGTGTGAAAAAAAGAAGAAAAACAAAAATATTATTTTGGCACCCGAAACAACTTTTTGATTGACTCTTTTGAGAAGAGACAAGAGGCGGGCTGTTAAAACGGACAGTTAAAAATAATTAATATCAACAATTGTACAACTTGGATAAGTCAAAATGGGTTGGCCTAGCTTCGCTCGATTCACTTGTTCAAAATTGTAATAAATAATTAGCATGACAAGTGAAAACTATTAATAAGCTTTATCCGTGCAATAATATATAGAGTTTACCTGTACAAAATAAACAAGTATTATCATGCCTTAATTGGGCAACATGGTTCATATTTTTGTGTAACTGTTGGATGGTGGTTAAATTGTTGCTACTATTATTTGTGCAATGTGGTCATCACTGTTGCTACTATCACGTGCTTTAATTTAAGTGGAGGTGTAGTATGTGTGAACAAAATCCTAAATTGGCTAGTGAAATGTTCATTAATGTTTTTAAATTGAATAACTAAAGGTGTTTAGTTTTTGACTTTTAAAAGTCAATATGTCATAATGCAATGTATCTATAGCTTCTGTTATATCAAAGTTCTCTATAGATGAAATGAGTTAATGGGTTCGTGAGTCACACTAATAAACACATGTATGTTTATTGATGCATGTGTATTTGTTAAATATGTATGTATGCATATGTATGTATGTATGTATCTGTTTGTGTGTATTTGCATCACCATGCTTTTAAAGTTCCATAATAAAAGGTTTGCTAGATTAACATCCAATTCTTAATTTGTTATAAAAACTGTGAACTTAATATAATAAAGCGTCAGTAATTATCGGATTTAAATTTTCGTTTATTGGTTTTATTGTGTCGGTAACGTTTTGTATGTTTCTATCTTTTATCGAAGTTGTGCACTAATCGTTTTACTTAGTCGTTAAAGATTATCTCAGGAATAATTTAGGAGCAGTAGAAAAGGAGGAGATCATGATAGCAATTGACTTAGAATCGGTAAACCTAGAAATTTTATTTGTTTTATAGTTAATTTTTTTAGTTATTAAATAACTGGAGGTTTATTTTGTTAGTAACATGTATGTTGAAAATTAAGATTTAGCTTCATAAAATTATTCATTGCCGAATCAATAACTTTCTGCAATGCATTGAATGATGCTATATATGGTACTTATACCATATTGGCATATTGCCCTCCCAAAAATTCGTTATGAAGTCCATAAAGCTTTGCCGTTAGTTAATATATTATAGACATAGTGGAAGATGACTTTTAAAGCTATGCATATGCAACAAGTTAGATTATAACACGTCAGTATCACGGTTGCATTATGGAAGGTAACAAGTCATATTTGGTTAATTGCAGCTACTAAATCATATTCCACCAGTGGCAAAATTTATAAGACAATATATTGCCATTAAATGGTTAAATGATGTATATTTTATCAAAACGTTGTCATGTTTTGTGCGTTAAAGGGTTAAAAAAAACTACATCAGTTATTACAGTTATTACAGGTGAGACTTGACAAAAATGGTTTATGCGAAGTCATAGACATGGGCTCACTTTACGACCATGAGATACAAGGTTTGAAAACCCCTTTGCTCAAGCTAAATTCTTTATTGTTAGGCACCAAAATTTACATCAGATAGGATTAAAAATTTCTATTATATGTCCATGCGTAATATTTTAACTTCAAAATTTACAAATTAGATAACGCTCTGTGGGCCTTCCGTACAACCTACAAGACTCCGACTGGTTCTACACTATTTCAGATGATGGGAAGGCCTGTCATCTTCCTGTTGAGTTGGAACACCGCGCTTCATGGGCCCTTCAAAGGGTTAATCTTGATTTATCTGCCGCAGAGGGCAATCGTTTCCATCAGTTACATGAGTTGGAGGAGCTTCGGGATCATGCATGTGCACAATCATTTAGATATAAGGAGCACACGAAGGAACTGCATGATAGAAAGTTGAAGAGTAATAAGCAGTTCAAGTGTGGGGATAAGGTCTTACTGTATAACTCCCAGTTGAGGTTATTCCCGGGAAAGTTGAAATCCCGATGGTCGGGACCGTTCACGGTCACGGAGGTTTTCCCGTATGGCACGATTGAGAAACAAAATCAAAGCGGGAAGTTTAAGGTGAACGGCCATAGATTGAAGCACTACATAGGAGAGCCGTTATCTGATCAGACAGTCGAGGTGTTCTACCTTGACTCATTCACCGAAGCATAGACGTGATGGATGCCTCACTCGGGAGACAGCCCGAGTTGTAGAGTTTGTATTATGATTCTCTTTATTATCTGTTTTTATTTGTTTTATTTTTGTTATTTATAAAAACATAAAAATACAAAAAAAAAAAATATATTTACAAAAATCAAAAAAATTAAAAAATACAAAAACACAAAAATTTGTTTATTTTTTATGTTTTTGTTTTCTGTTTTGTACGCCGCTACATGCGAGCGAGTTTGAGTTATTACATGTATTATTATGCGCATGGTAGCTCTGATGGCGTTTTGAAACTGGTTCACCCGAGGTTGCGGCCGCGAATGAAATGCTATACGGTCGTTTGATTGATACACAGCCGACGAAGAATTTGCATCCAAACCAGGGGAGTAACCCGTTCTCTATTTTACTTTTTGCTATTTTAAGTTTTAATTTTATTCTTTAAGTTTTAATTTTATTTTATTTTATTTCTTTTTCTTGTTCTCATCGAGGACGATTTCGTTCTAAGAGTGGGGATGGGAATTTATTTTACTTAGTTGTAGGAAGATTTAAAAAAAAGGGTTTTAAAGAAAAATGTCCATTGAATTTAGTTTTCTTGTCCGTGGAAGATAAGTAATTAAAGGTCGGGCCATACTCAAGCCTCAAATTTTGGTATGAAAAATTAGAAATATCATGAGTTTTAAAAATTTGAATACGTTATCATATGATGCTTGGGTAGGTTTAACGTTAGACTATGCCGTGTAGCCTGTGATATAAATCTTAAACTGCTAGTTTAGTGTTTTACACCTCATTGGCGTATGGTTTTATAACCTTAAATCCTGTATTGATGGGATGCTTCGGGTGCGGAGACCATGGGTCTGTATGCAATCTATTCATCTGGGTATTCACAATTCCTAAGTGGGGTTGTGGATATTTAAAATGAAGCCAAAGAGCAAACCCTTATAAATCTTTAAACATGATCACAAAAGTACAAAAGTACAAATACACTACAGACTTGATCATCCACGCTGTTAGCCATGTGGGGTCCCCTTGCTCGCGTCTCATTACCATTAAGAAACGGATCACAAGGGACACGCTACATGTAAGCCCTACAAATGAAATTTTGCATACTCACATATGGTGATGGTTTCGGGGTATTGCTTGATAACGGGGGTATGTCATGTTGTGGGGAACACTAGCTATTAATTAATTGAACCTTAATCGTATCTAATGTCTGCTTGGTAGACTTTGATGCTTAAGTTTAGGTGGATAAACAATACACTTGATCTTCTTAACTATTCATGAAAAAATAGAGCAACAAAAGTTTTAATTATGCTAATTTTGACGTTTAAGTCAAGTTGGGGTGGTCTGGTCCGGTAAAAGCTAAAAATAAGCGGGTCTTAGTTGTGTAAACCACTGAGTAATATTATTGTCGGATCTTATTGTCCCGGTAAAGATTCTGGCATGAGTTTAAGTGGACAAAAATATCGGTGATCACGGTTTTTGTGTTTTTCTGAGCTTTAAAAATTAACCTATATGTTTGTAACACTATAATTTTCCGATTCTGATCCAAATGCATTAGACTTTTTTAGGGACGAAAAAGACTTAAGTGTGGGGATGTTTGATGTGTTGTAAAACACGCTTACTTTCCATATCGTTTTATCATGATTTAAGTATTTAATTAGTATAATTATTAAGATTTATGGCTTGTTTATGCTTGATTTTACAAAGATGATTGATTACTTGTAGGTTTTGAGCTTTAATGGAAAAAAGTGGCAAAATTGAAGACTCTAGGGGCTTATTTGAGCAACTTTGGATACTACAAGTCAAGGCCCGACCCAAGCCCACAAATTAGAAGCCTATCTTGCATATTTTATCAAGGAAAATAAAATAAAAAAAATATAAAACCCTAACTCTAGGGTACCTGTTCGATCGGAACAGCAAGGAGAAAGAAAGAAAGAGGGCGGCTAGGTTGGTGGCGGCTAAGAGGAAGAAAAAGGAGGCTAAGAACGTTTGAGGACATCAGCTAGGGACGTTAAACACTCATAATCTCAGCCATATAACCCTAAGTAATCATTCATAAACTGTGTTTTTGTTCAAGAACCCTAACTTGTTGAGTTTGATATTTTATTTGGATTGTTTTGCAAGTAACTTAGAGATTGACTTGTGTTTATTGTTCTTGAATCTTGAATGAGTTTTATTATGTTTATGTTGATGTTTATGATGTTTAAATCAATTGTTTGCTGCTGTCCAAAATCAATGTTAGGCTAAATTAGTTAGTTCTACCTAGGTTAGATGATTATTGTTAGGTTTTAGTAAGTAGATTGGATTGTTGATGATCATCACTTGAATTGTTAATGTAAAGTTTGGTTTAACATTGAATTAGGTTGTGTTTAGTGGCTGTGTTTTGATTAATAATACTCAATTGCCTCTTGCTTTGATTGATTGAATCGGTTTTAGTTGATTTTAGCTTGTTTAAACTCTTTACGTTGTGTTTAGAGATTGTTTGCGGGAAGTACAACCGTAGGGTTAAGTTGGGTATATTAATTAGTTAAAATCAGCGGGTAGACACCTTTTTAGAGAACGAGAGGTGATAGGAAGTAGGGTCGTCTTATAGCTTTTACTTGCTAGGATTAGGATCGCGCAAGAGCGGGTTCGGTTCTTGTCGGGTTAGGTTTGTGAGCGATTAGTTGACCTAGTTTAAGTTAAACTAAATTGTTTCTCTATCCTTGGTTGCGTAGTATTCTTCTCCATTAGGGTAGTGTGTCGGTGAGACCGAGAGGAGAGTCTACATTAGAACACTTTAGCAATTCGTTTCCCGGTTTGTTCTTAAAATCAACTAAGTGTAAGTTAGAGTTTGTTAGTGAGACTGAGAGGTGATCTAGCTTTCTTGAGTGAACCTTAGTTGTGTCATCCTTAGGAACCGGTGTAGTGAGATTCTCAATCCATTAGCTCATTATACCTTTAATATGATTCTTACCTAGGTAGACGGTTTCTCTGATTGCAGTCAAGTTTTCACGTTTTGTTAAGCGTTTAGAGAAGTTAAGTTAAGTCTAGTTAATTAATTTAGTTAAAGTAAGTTAGGTTAAGTAGTTAATTATATTAAAAACCATTTAAATATTCTTAGGTGAGTATTGGTTAGGGTTAAGTATCATTAACGTTTTCAAGTGTCCTTGTGTTCGATACTCGGACTTCCTTAGGTCTATACTATTAGTGATCGGTACACTTGCCGGTTGTGTGTGGATTCGTTAGGATTTTTGTTTAACAAATTTAAAGCTTAGTTGTGAGAGCATCATTATACACACATCAGTACATCACCTAGTACTTTTTTTTACTTATCCTATTCTCGGAATACATATTCGATTAAACCTTAACTTGATACCATTTACATTGTCATTAACTTTTCCAAATATCCTCTCTTTCTTTATGTTTTCCTCCTTTAAAGACTTGGTTTGATTTGCTTTTATTTGTGTGTGTGTTTGTATATATATATATATATATATATATGTATAAATATATATATATATATATATATATATATATATATATATTTATACTAAGAGCATCAACAACTACATTAGCCTTCCCTGGATGATATGGGATTTCATAATCGTAATCCTTTATTAACTCCAACCATATACATTGCCTCATATTCAGATTCTTTTATTCAAATAAATACTTCAAGCTTTTGTGATGTGTATAGAGGGTGCACTTAGGCTTCGCACAAGTAATGTCTCCATATCTTCAACGCAAAGAAAAATGTTGCTAGCTCCAGACCATGAGTCGGGTAGTTAGTCACACTTGATTCTAATTTCCGATAGGCATTAGCTGTGACCTTACCCCACTGCATACGTACACTACCTACTCCTTGATAAGAGGCATTTGAATAAATTACCAATACTTAAACTCCTTATTGGTTAGTACCGAAGCTTGAGTTAAGTGTTTCTTTAATTTTCGGAAAGGCTTTTCTTAACTATCGTCCCATACAAACTTAATATTCATTTTAATTAGTTTTGTAAGTTGTGTTGCTATCCTAAAAAAAATTATAAACCATTGATAGTACCCAACCAGTCCTAAGAAATTTATTGCTCAGCAGGTGTCTTGGGTTGTTCCCATTTTGTTATAGCTTTTATCTTTGTGAGAACAATTTGTATCTCTTAAGCTTTTATTACATGCCCGAGTAACTACACCTATTGTAACCAAAATTCACATTTTGAAAACTTTGGCACAATTTATTCTTCCTTAAGGTTCACAAGACTTACTATAAGTGATATTTGTGATCATTACGGATCTTGGAGAAACAAGAATATCGTCGATAAACATGACAACATATATATATATCTCACATTGGCTTACATATCTAATTCGTCATGTCTATAAATGTAATTGGTGAGTTTGTTAGTCCAAAGGACATGGCAACGAACTCATATTGTATGGACTTAGTCGAAACATTGTCTTTGGAATATCTTCATTCAAAATCTTCAATTGTTGGTATCCTAACTTTTGGTCTAATTTATAGAATTAACACACACCTTGTAAAGCGGTTAATGTTTTTCATCCATTTTGGCAACTGATGATTATTCTTGATAGTTAGCTCGTTTAGTGCACGGTAGTCTATACATACTCCAAGACGAACGCCTTTCTTCCTCACAAGCAGTACTGGTACACTCTAGGGTGAGATACTTGATCGACTATATCCTATATCAAATAACTCATGTGTTTATATCATTAGTTTTATCGCCATGGCATATATCAAAAATAGTTTTCATTGCGATATTCTGCCTTTGACTTTATAAGCGAGCTACATTTCCTTTAAACTACATAGGCTTGCTTAACATAAAGACTTAGTACGTGAGCTTGGTTGATCTAGTTTCAACTCTTAATGTATATTATTTTGAAAGGTTTCTCTACTTATATAAACTTTGTGCCTCTCGGTTAAAGTCACAAGAGAGTTTTATAACTCAGCTAATAGAGAGGAAATGTTGATTATAAAAGCCTTCTTCAGATAAACTATGGGGCTTATTCCATCACGTTCTCGTGGTCATGCGAATAGAGTGATCTACGAGGGTTATCTTCATCGTGAATTTCCTTTGCCTCTTAGCTTTGTTGGGATACAAGACATGTTTTTGTTTCGTACTCGAATACCTGACCTAGACCACTATGGTATTTGATTTAGGCTTCACATCATTCTACCCCCTCTAAGTACCATTGGATTTCAACTAAGGCCATTATATATATATGCATATTAATATTTCCAATTTCCTTTTCTTTCCTAATAACTGATGATTTTAGTACAATACGATGTTTGCGAGATCATAGCTATGTTATTCATTAACCTTCAAGTTGTCCAGACATGAAAGCAATCAGTGATACACGCCATGATATTCCCAAATACCATATCGTGCCTCTATCTATGGACAAGCTTAGGTTGAATCCCATCTAGGAATCCTTATTCATACTCAATGATAATCAAATCTTAACTATTCTATCCCCAAAAGAATTCTGGTTAAAGCCTAGGTACCAACTTGCCACACCCCACCCAGGAAGGGGTACTTATAATGACCTGTCAGCGTAGACTTACAACGGGAACACAATATTATATAAACTCCTAAAGTATTAGTTACATGTCTAACTATTACAATACAACAATTTGGGTTTTCCCACATTTCATTGTAACCATTACCCGACCCATTTACGGGCCCTGGCTATCTCATCAATAAAAATTTCTGCACTTGTCGAGTTTATTTATGTTTTATTGTTATTCATTAATTTATAATTATATCTTTCTTGTTTTGACAATTTCAACCCAAACTTAAACTATTAGTCTTATTGTATCCATTCTAAACTTTATGGGGCTAAAGTGAAACTTTTGTTATAACCCACATACCACAAAATGGGTTACCTTGACCCAAGCCCAAATCCTTACCCATTTTACCCATCTCGCAACCGGTTTCAATTGGATGATCACAAACGCGGATTTAGTTCAAAATTTGTTTGCTAATTGGAACATTTGAGTAACATGCGACCTCACCGTCGTTATCAATTAGAAAATTACGACCAATTCGTTATTATCTTCTAAGTATAATCCAAACAAACCCTATAATTCGATTTACTATATAAACGATTGTTTTTCTTCAATTAAAATAACACACAAAACTCTCACACCATCGCCTTTAATAACCCTATAAATAATTGCATTTGTTTTGTTATTTACTTGCTCATTCATACTTCATTTTGGCTGGCAACTGTCGTGATCAATTAACCCATCTCTGATCTTTGTTTGAGATAAATTTTTAGTATATCAAGTTCGCAATTGTATCAATAACAAAAGCTCTATCATCAATTTCATCAACATCAATCGGATAATCCGATTTATGTTGTTATGGTTTGATTATGAATTATAATATGGTCGTTAAAATAATGATTCCTAACTTATAGCGCATGTGCAGGTTAGCCTAGTTGGTTAAAATGTCGGTTACGGAGTGGCAGGTCTCGGGTTCGAACCCCTGCCACCCCGTTTATATATATATTTTTGGTAAATTGTTGTTAAAATCATATTTTGACAAATAATAAACATAATAATAACTAGATAAATTATTATTTTATAAAAACCGAATATGACACTCGTGTTTTCTCGCATTTTTTCGTCACGTATATATGTATATGTGTGTATATTTATATATATATGCATGTATAAATAATATCACGTATATTAATATTTTTGATTTAATATATATATATATATATACAAAATGCAAATTTTATATAGTTTAACGAATTAAGAACTTTTAAAGATGTATTTTACTCATATAATATTTTTTTTATAATCAAATATTAAGTATGATTAAAAAGGATTTATAATCTAAAAATATAATACAACTTAATAAAAATTATAACTATCGAACTCTCGTATCCGATCTATTTCCTTTACTTAGCATCTTGCTCGTCTATCGAGATGAGTACCACATTCCCATATTTTACTTGTTTTCAATGTTTTGGGGACATATGTGTTGTATATTATTACCCTATTATTTAATACACAAAGTGCAACTATTGTCACTTTTGTTAAAAATTTTGTACCATACTTGTTACGTGCTTACATGCTTATTATGAATCGCATTCGGAGAGGTCCAGCATAATCTCAGAATAGTATGATCATATGACAGTCATAATAGCCATCGTGCTTATCGACAACTCATTTATATTTTCTCATTGGTTGAACTGCTTATCTCATTTGACTTGTTGCAATATTTATTTACCTATTATACATATCAAAATTGGCGTGCTGCTCCCTCCACCTTGTGTTGACAATCTACTTTATTTTTAACGCATATGCAAGTCATCGTGTGATGTGAAGTTAAGTCAGGATTGGAAAGAGAACTTAGGATTCAAGATAGAGAAATATAAAAGACTTTTGATTTATGATATATGTATGTTTGGTGAATTATTTGATTATGGATATTATATTGAATATTTGATTTTAATTAAATTTAATTTAATATATATTGAAATTTCCAATATTGCATGATAGTACATTGAGAGTTGTGAGAAATCAGTTCACGCCCCGGCATTTCCGCCTTAGGTTAGGGTGTGGTATCAAAGCCGAAGGTTTACCCATAGTAAATAATAATTTAATACTATTCATAGCTTAAGTTAGTTTATTAAATAAAAAAAGTAAACATACCTTATGGCCGGTTTTCTTTTACTAGACAAGTAGGAATGTGAAGATAAAATTATGAATTTAGTTAACTATTTATACAAGGATTTTTGGCCGCCTTTATAAGATGATAACTTGCACATAAAGATTGGATAAACAAACTGAAGAAACATGGATCTACTCCCCTTAACGGGTCTTAGATCCAATGTGTCAACAGGGTAGGATACGGTTAACTGCCAATACGATATGAACACAATTCCCCAAAGTCCAATGACGTGAACCTGCAAAATAGACACAATGAGCTCGTTGCGGGAAGGACAAGGGGGGGGGGTGGGGGTCTTCCCGTAACCGCCCTCCGGCGTGAGAATAAGTACAATTCTAATGAAGATAAAGTACTTAAGTAAATTGAGAGAGTACAGTGGGAGTGAATGAATACCTCATGATGATTGAGAAGGTATTTATAGCCGAAGGGTGTGGGAAAGTGATTGGGCCAGCTGTCCCTTTAGAAGATGCTCTCATAACCGCCTGTACACGTGTCCTCATATGATAGGTTCAGCCTATACGTTGCATGTGCATGTATAACCACCTGGAGACGCGTCTCTCTAAAATTGGTTAATGGGGTAATATTGGCCATGTTCACGGTTATAACGACCTTGCCAGGTGTCAGTAGTTGATTAGCCAAGGGATCACATATTGCTCAAGAAAGCATCTTGATAAATCTTCTAGAAGGTAATTAGTTGTTGACAACTGTCTCGAAGCATTACCTCGTGTTCATTTACGCGGAAGGGTATTCCTTCTTGCGGATGACTTTTGAGGGTGCCAGGATGCTTCCGCATATGCCATGAGGGTGTTTCTTCCTCAGATGATTTATGCGGATGGTTCATATGTCCCGCGGGTGACTTGTGACGTGCTCTTGGTTGACCCGCGGGTGTTACTTAAAGGTATTTGGGTTATTTTAGTACCCTACCTCTATAAGTCCCCCCAGTCCAGTGTTTCATCCGTGTGAAGTATTTTATGCGGGTGAAATTCTGGACTCATTGTGTATTTGGGGATTTTTTTTATTTTGCAAGTTGTTGAGAAATATCTTTTGTTGTTGTGGATAATAATGAAAAAAGGACAAGTTGACCACTCGCAGGCGCGTGTGCAGGTGACAGGACGTTTGTGACGGCTGTCACTGTACCCGACTGTACAACTTTTTCCCTTTTTTGAATTTCCCGCTTGACGTGGCGGGTGTCTACTGGGCGGTTTTTCTCTCTCCACTGTTCCCATCCCATCGCATTAATTGCGGTGGGTATAAATAGAGGGAGTTAACTTCTTTTTGAAGTTTTATCGCCTTTGATTCTTGGATATTAACTTGGTTTCTTTCTCTGAAAACTTTCAATCTATCACTTAATCTTCCTTGAAACAACCCAATATTTCATCAAGTATTTGTAATGGCGACTGTTCAATCTGAAGTTGACGAGATAGAGGTCCAATGGGACCTGGACGAGTACCAAAAAATCATCACGACCTATGGTATTCCGTCGGAATGGGAACCAGAATTCCCGTCTGCTGGTTCTATTGCCAGTTTCCCACCCTCCGGGAAGATGGCTTTGTATGCCGACTACTTTGATCGTGGGAACTTTCGCCTTCCCATCACAAAGTTTTTTCTACGGGTGATTATGGCGTTCAAGATTCACTTATCTCAACTTCACCCTCGTGCCATCATGCGAATTCATCATTTCGAGTTCGTATGTATGGCACATGAGATAGTGCCCCGATTGGACCGGTTCGTTGTATTCTATAAGATGACTAACCGGAATGGATGGTTTAATTGCTATAGTTTGCCTGATAGAGTTATCGGCAATGTGACTGAGGAAACTTCTAAGTATTGAAAGAAAAAGTTCTTCTGGATCTCTGAGGATGTGGTGCCGGAGACCATGGTCCGTCGTGCTATTAACGACGCTCTTCTTGAAATTACTCCGGCTGCCCATGAGAAGCGTGACTAGTTCCACAAGCTGACTTCTTCACCAACTCTGATGCGCGCGCTTCCTAAAGAAGCCCTCGTATGGGCGGGTATGAGCCGGCTATGGCCGTCTCCATTTATGGAACCTGTTTTCATTAGGCTAGATGGCCGTAATTTCTACCACTATGTTCTTTGTCCTTCTCATTTTGAGGTTCTATTATTGAGGTCTTCATTTGTTTTCAGGTTTTGGATCAATATTAAATGCCCTAGATGACGGCAAGGGCTGCGTGGGAAGAAATATCCGCGACGCGAAGGATACGCCTATCCTTGAGAAGACTGCGAAATATTTTCTCTTTCCAGTTAAAGTGCGTGCTGAACCGTTTGTCTCGGAGGCTATCTTCGAATCAGGTGCGTATATCCTGAACCCTCCTCCTCTTAACGTGTTGACCTCCGATGAGACAATCATCATTTTAAGTGATGATTCTGCCACCCGTGAAGAGGAAAGCTCGGATGACGCTTCTGAAATTTCATTTGTCTCACATTTGCTAGTAGAACTTTATCAGAAGATATCTCTTCATTCCTCTCAGGCGAGTGACACAAGCACTAGTTCTGCGGACGCTGGGAAAGGGCCAAAGACGAAGAAGTGACGGACACATCGTCCGAGGAACCCGCTACCCGGCCTTGCAGACCGTTTGGGAACGGTGACTAGTGAGCTTTTGCTTGTTGAATTTTATTGCTTTTTGAAACAAGATCTAATTATCATTTTTTTATGTAGATCCGTCGATTGTTGAGGATGATGTGAGTGAGAAGTTACCGACACCAACACCAAAATTTGAGAAACAACTGTCCCCTCCCCCAGAGAAGGAGGCGGACAGACCTGCTACCCCTCCAACCGAAACAAACGCGGAGGGGTCCAACGTTCAACCAGTAGTTAACGAATCCCTGGATTATCTCTTCCAGGATGGGGGAACCACTGGTTCTCAAAATGATAACCCTGAAGTCACTGCAGAGGGCTTCAGGATTCATGAATCTCCTCCGCGACATCCTCCTCAATTTTTTACTACCTCTTCGCCTTTTACGTCGAGCGGAGGAGGTGATTTTTTATTCGGACCAACTGTCCATGAGGCCGGAGGGGGTTCTCCACAAGGTGCTCCGCAACAATCATCGGCGGCTCCCGTCTTTCTCGAGACCTCAGGCTCCCAATACTTTGGGGATGCCGTTTTGGGAACCGATTTTGACTTGTTTGTCCCTCCTTGGGATATTGTCAATGGGTCTTGGGTGTCTCATCCCGAGATTTGCATGAGTTTTGTGAAACACTGCATGCCATCCGCTGAAATGGCGTACAAGCAAACTCGCTCCCACCAAGAACTTCACACCGATTTATCCATTTCTCTGACTAACAGCATAGCTTGTTGTCAAGAAATCTTACGGGAGTGGCGTACGATGGGTGGGAAGCTGGGCGCAGCTTCCAAAGCTGTTAAGGCTGCGGAGAAGGATGCTGAAGTACAACGCCAAGCGGCGAGTGCAGCTAGGTGGATGCAAATTGAGGCCGAGGCTGCACTCAAACAAGAGAAAGAACGAAGTGCTGCTGCTGCTCAGGGTTGGAAAGAAGACAGTGAGAGGTCTAATGCCACTCTCGAAGCTGCTCGAGCTGAAACTCAAAGAAGAAAGGATGATTTGGCAAAGGCACAGGAAGAAGTGTCTCGTCAAAACATCCGGATCCGAGAGCTCGAAGATGAGTTGAAGTTGCAGAGGGAGCAATCAGAGCTCAAAGACAAGATTGCTTCTGAGATGCAGTCCACATATGACTCCTTGCTGCAATCCCAGACTGAAGCAGACAACTGTGCCTCTGCCGAGTTACAAGAACTTCGAGGCCGGGCGGAGCGTGCTGAAGGGGAAAGGCAGTGGTTCCTCAACCGCGGACTTGACTCTTTAAGTTTTCCTCATAATCTGTTTATCTTTTTGTGTATTTGCTTTCATTATGTTGACAAATTTCGTTTATAGGTCGTTATCATATCAAGAGGAGCACGGAGCTTACTGATTTCTTCGTGAATCTGACAACTGCTTCGGAAGGAGTTGGCCGGGTGAAAGGCTTTAATGAAGG
Organism: Bidens hawaiensis; assembly: GCF_021521415.1. NCBI lineage: Eukaryota > Viridiplantae > Streptophyta > Magnoliopsida > Asterales > Asteraceae > Bidens > Bidens hawaiensis. The sequence goes on from NW_027505730.1 coordinate 82,563, forward strand.
ATTGGCATTTGCTCAGTCCGGACAACCTATTGAGAGCCATCCGCTTCATGGTTTTGATGCGAAGAAGGAACTTGATATGCGGGTCAAAGAATATGATAACCTAATCTTCCCGCTGCAACATATGCTTCTGGAATTTGCCTTGGCTGAGGACGGCGTGAAGCAGCTGCGGTTATATATAGATGATGAATCTGAAGACGATGAGTCTGAGGATATGTCCCAAAATGCTCCGGAAGACACCTTGGTTCTTAACCCATAGGATAGATGTAGGAACAATACTTGTAATTTCTTTCCGTATTTTGTAATCACTTTTGGATATCAATATAAAAATTTTTTGCCTTGTGAATAATATTCTTGATTGTAGCATAATATCTTTAGCCAGATATTTTTAATTTTTTGAACTTCTGCAAGTTGGATAGTATTGATGACGTGGCGGAGAGAGAATTTTAGGCGGTGGCTGACAAGACGTGTAAAACGCCTGATTAACAGCCTGTAAAAACTTTTTCGAATCTCCCGCCTGACGTTTCAGTTATCCCGTGGCCCGCATTTTCTCTTTCCTCGGTCGCATTAATTGCGATGGGTATAAATAAGCCTTTGATGTCTCCAGTCCATTCTTATCACTTTCAGATTTTCTCTTTCAACCATATCAAAGAACTCTCAGATCTTTGCTTTACTACATCCTTCTTTATATTCTTCAACCATATCAAATGGCAGGCCAGAAGAAAAATCCCCCCGCTATTAATGAAGTCGGGTGTGATATTAAAGAGAAGGACTTCGAAGACGTTAAAAACGTATACGGTTTTCCACCGGAATGGGAGGCCGAACGTCCGTCTAAAGGGGCAATTGCAAAGGTGTCCCCGTCAAAGAAGATGGCCGTCTACTTAGACCACTTTACGACTGGGAATCTCCGATTGCCCGTGACAAAATTCGTGCAATCAGTCTTGACAGCATATGGGATTCACTTATCCCAGATTCATCCTTTCGGGATGTTAAGAATTCGACACTTCGAGTTCTGCTATCAAGCGCACAATTATGAACCGTCCGTCGGCATGTTTGCCGTACTTTACAAGATGACATTTCGTGAAGGTTGGTATGGTTTTGCTTCCACTGGAAAGGGTCTATTGGCTTTGAATGGCTTCGCAGTATTCACAAGTGGAAGTCAAAATTTTTCTGGATTCGGGAAGATGTTATCCCATTTACAATGACTCACTGGAAGCCGAAGGATAAACTACTGGAAGTACTTGCTTCCGAATATGAAGGTCGTGTCTGGTTTCTCACTTTAACCAAAATGCCGACACCTATGCGTCCTATCCATGAAGGGGCGATGGTACATGCCAAGATGAGTCGCTTATGGCCGTTCCCAACTTGGAGCCTTATTATGAAAATTCTGACGGAAGTGAGTTTTTACTTGTAATCATTTCTGATTCTCAGTATTCTCTTTTGACATTTTGTCAATTGCAGGAGAAGGTACAATTCTCTCCACTCTTTTGGATAAGGTGGGGGGCATGATGGTGTGTCGCCCGATTACACGCCATGATGTACCTTTCTTGGAATGTACACGGAATAATTTTCTTTTCTGGGCCACACTTACTCCGGAGCCTATTGTCTCCGAAGTGATGTATGCTCAAGGTGAAGACTTTGTCTCAAAGCGTGAAAGTATTCTTCAACCCCGACCTATAACTGCCGCTACTTCGAGCGGAGTGATCGTACTCCTCTCGTCTAGCGAAGAGTCGTCACTCTGTGGAGGAGAGTTATCAGTTGGTGCTACTAACCCTTCACATTCGATTGTAGGTTTGACCCGCAAGCAATATTCGAAGGCCACCACCGATCCATCAACAGGTGAGGAAGGTGGTCCTTAATCCGTTAAGGGTGAACCTCAGGTTACGGATGCAGGTGCTTCGAAGGCTGCTGGCAAGCGGAAAGCATTGCCTTCCGATGCTGTGCCTCTCAAGAAGAAGAAGAAGAAGAAAGAGAAGGCCAAAATCCCAGATTTAGGGGCTCGCCTTCAGGAGCTTTCCACCCAGGATATTTCTTTGTGTAAGATTATTTGTTTCGGACCTTTGTGATTGTGTTTGGGCTTATCACTTCTTAGTGACCTTAAGAGTTTTGGCTTGGAAATGTTTCAGGTTTAAAGAGTTCAGCCGCTGCACGACTTCCGACTCCGCCATCCTCTTCGTTAAACACTGTTCCAGATCCGATCAATTTGTCGGATACTTCTCCTATCAGGGATAAGGAGGTTGGTGGATCCGAACGCCCTCGCCCATCTCCACCCAATCACGAACATCACTTCCGGAATCAAGGTGGGGTTAGTGTGTTTAAATATGGGGGGCAGACTTCCTCGTCTCAAGTGGATGAGGATACTGCTCCGCATAACCCTCACTGGTCGCTACGCCGGAATTCAGTATTAAGCAACGCGGACGTTTTTCATGAGTATCTCCAAGAAAGTCTCCCCCCTGCCGAGAGGGAACGACAACGCCACCGCATCCTCCAGGAGTTGTTAGACTCAAACTCCTATCATATGGCGAATACTGTTTCCACCAACCAAGAGATACGCTGGGATTGGTTGGCTATGAATGGGGAGCTAGATGAAACGGAGCTTAAGCTACTTGATGCCAAGAAGGAGGCAATGAAGGCGTTAACCGAAGCTCGAGAAAGTCACCAGGCTATGGAAGTCGAAAAAGCCAATCGTCTTGCCGCTGAGGAAGCTAAGGCTGTTCTGCAAAAATAACTGGATGAACAGGCTGAGCTAATAAGGACCCTTCATGCTGACTCAGAGGCCAAGGACAAGCTTTTTTCCGTCCTTAATGCCAAGAACCGAGACCAAGCTCTGGAATGTGCCGGTCACAAGATGGATCTTGTTCGAGATGAGACGGATAAAAAGTGGCTTTTGACGTCGGCAATTCCCAAGGTACTAAGTCTTTTCTTAATACATACAATTCGAGCTTATCTGTATTTACGTTTGATGTGTCTTAATAAGTTATCACTGACGTTCGGAATAGTGACGATCTTGGGAATTGCGTTGCGGTGTTTCTACGTGCTTCCAAGCAGGCTGGCCGGCAAATTAGTTTTGAAGAAGGCTATAAATTTGCTTCCGAGGGTAGGCTTCCCGAGGAGTACGTCCTGGCCGGCAAGGATACTGCTTCCATTCTCATTGAAAAGACCAAGGCTTTTGATACTCTGAAGTTTTCCCTCTCCGACCATATATCAGAACTTGCAGATAAGGAGGATGCGGTAGAACAATTAAAAGAGCTGTTGGATCTCGACGAGGAAGAAGAAGAAGCGGATAATACTGTGGAAGACGAAAATGTCGTCCCGTAGATGTATATATCTTCTTTCTTTGTAAATATTTCTCTTTTGTAATCTCTTTTGACTAATAATTAGAAGTCTTGTTCTCTTCCGGTGCACTTTGTCTTATGTATTATAATATAAGTGTCTTATCCGGAACTTCGTTGTTGTCAATAAAAGATTACAAATTGTCGAAATGACATGAAACTAGCATAAGATTCTTTATAAATTGGACATAAGCCTACTTACAATAAAGGAAATTACATAACTTGATAGTCTATGCGGGCACGCAGGCCAAAGAAAAGGACGAATAAGGTTACTACATATAGCATTTCTTCAACTGTGCTGCGTTCCAAGTTCGAGGGATCTCTGTCCCGTCCAACTTTTCTAACTTGTAGGCACAAATACTTGTTTGATTTTATAAGGTCCTTCCCAAGTTGGGGCCAACTTGCCCGGAGGTTCCTGACCGGAAGCCTCGTTATTGCGGAAGGCAAAGTCTCTCGCATCGAACTCGCATTTCTGGACCCGCGAGTTGTAATACTTCTCAAGCTGTCGCTTATAATTGTGCTCGCGGATCGTTGCTATTTCTCTTCTTTTTTCAAGCAGATCCAGATTTATCCTGAGTTCATGATCATTATCATCAATTAACAGAACTCTTGCGGATGGAATCCCAATCTCCGCGGGGATCATGGCTTCAGTGCCGTAGGTTAGGCTAAAGGGTGTCTCCAAATTACTGGAGTTCTTTTGGGTGACGGAAAGCCCAGAGTACATGAGGCAGTTCATCCAACCAACCAGTTCATTTAGTCCCAAGCCTTTCCTTGATCCCTTCTTTGATAGTTCGGTTGGTCCTTTTGACCTGACCATTTGCTTCGGATGAGCCACAGATGTAAAAGTTTGAATGACTTGAAGTTCTTTCAACCATTCTTGCAATCCGCTGTCAGCAAATTGGGTCCCATTGTCACTTACCAATTCCTGCGGGAGACCAAACCGGCAAATGATGAATTCCCAAAGGAATTTCTTAACACTTGATGCGATTATTGATGCAACCGGTTTAGCTTGGTGAAGTAATCAATGGCCACTATCAAATATTTGACTCGTCCGGAGGCTTCTGGAAATGGTCCCATGATGTCAATGGCCCACTTCTGGAACGACCAAGCAGATGTTACTAGAATCAGTTCATTTTTTGGACGCATGGTGTTAGGAGCGTGGCGCTGGCATGAATCGCACTTTCTGATTTCTTGTATAGAGTCCAAATGCATGCTCGGCCAGTAGTACCCTACGTTCATGATTTTTGCAACTGTCATTCTCGGTCCCGCGTGCAATCCACAAATGCCTTCGTGAATTTCTCGGATCAAGTAATTTGCATCTTCTGTGTCTACACAACGTAGCAGCGGACCGAGGAATGATCTCCGGTATAAAATGCCATCAGTCAACTAGTAATTCAAGGCTTTTTGCATAATCTTTCGAGCCTTAGCCTTTCCTGTTGGAAGTGCTCCTGAAGATAAGTAAGCTTTAATTGGCGTCATCCAAGATTCGAAGCCTGTTTGAATTACCAGGACTTGATTTTGTGGGACGGATGGATGATCTAGAATTTCCACACGAATATCTTTGGCAAAATGCTCAAAATTTGTTGAAGCTAGCTTGCTAAGAGCGTCCGCTGATTTGTTCTCACTCCTCTTAATGTGAACAACATTGAAAGAGGAAAATTGGCGAATCAAGACTCTTGCTTGCGATAAATTAGAAGCCATGACATCATTTTTGGCTTCATATGTTCCATTTATTTGTCCCACAATTAGCATGGAATCCACCCGTGCTTCCAAATGTTTACCCCAAGCTTTTACGCTATCCACAAGCCTGCCAGGAAGGCTTCATATTCCGCCTCATTGTTGGTACTTTTAAAGTCCAACTTGATGGCGTATGTAAACTCATGCCCCTCAGGGTTGACTAGCCTTAAGCCTGCACCTGACCCTTCACTGCTCGAAGCTCCGTCCGTGAACAATGACCAAACTTGCCCTTGTTCCGGAGGTGCTTGCCGGTTGTTGTTCAATTAAACATTCTTGTTCTTTGTGTTGCGGGACTTCTGTGACGAAGTCCGCCAGCACTTGCCCTTTTATTGCCGGTCTGGGTTTATATTCTATCGAGTGTTCACCCAATTCGATAGCCCATTTTGCCAGTCGCCCGGACAATTCGGGTTTACTCAACACGTTCTTGAGTTTGTATCTGGTTAACACATTGATGGGATGACGCTGGAAATATCTGCGAAGCGGCCTGGCGGCGTAAACCAATGCCAAAACCAACTTTTTCAACATCGAGTATCTTGTTTCCGGGTCCGACAGTGTTCTACTGACGTAATAGATTGGAGTTTGAACATTTTTCCTATTTGTTAGTAGGACTGCCCCCACAACAATGTCAGACGCCGACATATATTGTGTTAATGGTTCTCCCGCTTGAGGAGCTGTTAATGTGGGTAATTCCATTAAACACTTTTTGAATTCCTGGAATGCTTGATCGGCTTCCGGAGTCCATCTAAATTGTGCCTTTTTGAGACAGTTTCTCAATGTTGAGATGAACTGATAGGATTTAGCAGCATGGTTTTCCAAAAACCTATTCAATGCTACTAATATGTCGTTGTGTTTGAATTTCTTTGAGGGATGCGAGAGATGGCATGCGAGCTATTGCTTGAACCTTGTCTGGGTTAGCCTTGAAACCCGTGCCTGTAAAGATTACCCCGAGGAACTTTCCTTCCTCCATCCCGAAGGAACACTTTGCTGGATTCAGTTTCATGGTGATACTTCTCAAAGTTTCAAAAGTTTCCTCTATGTCTCTCAACATTTGATCCTCTTCAGTGCTTTTTATCACCAAATCATCCATATAAACTTCGAGATTTTGACTTATTTGACTTTTGAAGGCCTGATCCATCAGTCTTTGGTATGTGGCGCCCGCATTCTTTAAACTGAATGGCCTCATTATGTAACAGAATGTTCCTTGGTCAGTGCGGAACGCTGTCTTGTCCTCATCACCAGCTGCCATATGGATCTAGTGATAACCTTTGTAGGAATCGAGGAAGCACTTGAACTTAAATGGGGCCACAACATCTACTTTCAAGTCTATATCCGGAAGTGGGTAACAATCTTTTGGGCATGCCTTGTTTATATCCTTGTAATCTATACACATCCTTTCTTTATCATCTTCCTCAAGCTGTTCGAAGAACTGTTCGTACATAATGTCGGATGTACTACCAGTGTCGAAGAACACATATTGCGATTGATAGTGCCCGAATAAAGCAGTAATTATCAAAGTATTCTTACTGTACGGTCCACCTCTGATACGTGGAAAAATGACTGGCTCGTTTTTCCACTCCTCATCCGCAAACTCTTTCCTCTTACCATTAATCTGTTGACCTCCCTGAATCATGTGGACATTCAGATCTTTTATTTGCCTTTTGGTCGGGCCCTGGTTATCCTTTGCGGGAGGTTTACCAGCCCCTGGTCTTACACTTTTGACCAAATGATCTAACTTCCCGTTCTTTACAGCTACCTTTATTTCGTTCCTTAGGGCCACACACTCGTTTGTATTGTGCCCTATATCATTAAGGTACGTTCAATGTTTTTTATTAACGAGGAACGACTTTCTTGGTAGTGGTTGTGGTTTGCGGAAAGTCAAATTCTCCGTAGTGAGGATTTCTGAGGGAGATTTTGACAACTGAGTCCAACTGCTATTGGAAGACCACGCTGGAAAACTACGCTTGTTTTTTTTGCCAATCAAAGATCTTGCATCGAATGGTTAGACGTTTCTGTACTTGGCTGAAGTCTTGACCATATTGGTCCCTTAGCTTGTCTATTTGGTCTTGAAGTCTGGGATTCGACCCTTGGCAACTGTTTCTGGCTACTGGACCCCAATGTTTTTCGGTTCTTGCGAACAACTTAGCTGCCTTCATAATTTCGTCCCAAGACTCAGGCATTCCGTCTTTTCCGGTTAGCGTTCGAATCAAGGCGTCGTTGTGGACATTTTTGCGGAATGCTCCACTTAGCATATCTTCACTAACCCCTCCGATGTTAAGGCTCTCGTTGTTAAAACGAGCAATGAAATTCTCAATGGATTCATTATTCCGCCTTTCAACATCTAATATTTCCGAAGGATCACGAGTATGCTTTCTTTGTTAACTGAAATGTTGGGAAAAATTTTCCACAAAGTCATTCCAACTTTAGATTTGTCCCACAGGTAGATTTTAAAACCATTCTCGGGTAGCTCCTGTAAATGTTAACGGAAACATGTGGCACCAATATGGGAGAGTCCAACCACTGACTCCTGCCACCGCTACAAACCTCAACAAGTGGTCACTGGGATCTGTCATTCCATTGTATGTTCCAACAGACGTTGGAATCTTTGCGTTCATTGGGAATGGAGCTTGTGCGATGCTTGGAATAAATTTTGTATTTTCTGCAAAAGATTCTGGACGGTATGGTTTTGAAAAATCATACTCCGCATTACTACAATACTCCGCATGGCGGATAACTGGTCGCGGGTGACTAGCCTCTCCATATGACGGGAGTCGGCTGTCTGCGCTGTAATAACTGTCCTCCGGGCGATATGTCGAGTCATGCCCGTCCTATTCATCCTCATAAGATGGAACTCACATATCAATGCGAGGATGAGGACGTAACCTCCGTATCTCGCCCAAATTTTGTTCTAATGGCTGACTATATTGGATGTGACTTCCCCTTATGGGAGGAGAAACAGATCTTCTGGGAGGATCATCATACGTCAGGGTGCGGGCATGAAAACGCTCGTTTCGCACCCTATGTTCATATTCAGCTTTCAGATTATCTTGTTAACACGAAGCCATTCGTCCGGAGACCAAAGTCCTTCGGTTCTAGAGCTATGACGACGAGTTCTTCTTGGACTTGAATCACCAGAATCTTCTTCCAGACCTAACTCTGACTGAGTTCGGTGGGCGTTTCTCATGATTCGTTCCAGATCTCCCAAATTAGAACCTCCTAGGGCTGTAACATGCCCTAGGGCTGTAACAACATTACCAGTGTCTACCAGAGTGACATCTGGCAATGGACTGAAATGTCCCCGAGCCGTTGAACCACCTAAGGTAAAACCTCTAGGGTTTACGACATCAGTTCTTGTTACAGGAGTCGTGATTCGAGCAAAAACAGACGTTGCTCCTTCACGTGATTCAAAATTGGGATCTCGTGAAGATTGCACCTGGTTCTCCGCCGGCCCTTTAGGTAACTGATTCATATCGTAAAGAGGACGGAAAAATTTTTATGTTATAACAAAAACACGGATGGCGCCAATGAAGAACATGGATCTACTCCACTTAACGGGCCTTAGATCCAATGCGTCAACAGGGTAGGATACGGTTAACTGCCAATATGATATGAACACAATTCCCCAAAGTCCAATGACGTGAACCTGCAAAACAGACACCGTGAGCTCGTTACGGGAAGGACAAGAGGGGGGGTCTTCCCGTAACCGCCCTCCGGCGTGAGAATAAGTACAATTCTAATGAAGATAAAGTACTTAAGTAAATTGAGAGAGTATAGTGGGAGTGAATGAATACCTCATAATGATTGAGAGGGTATTTATAGCCGAAAGGGTGTGGGAAAGTGATTGGGCCAGCTGTCCCTTTAGAAGATGCTCTCATAACCGCCTGGACACGTGTCCTCATATGATAGGTTCAGCCTATACGTTGCTTGTGCATGTATAACAACCTGGACACGCGTCTCTCTAACATTGGTTAATGGGGTAATATTGGCCATGTGCACGGTTATAACGACCTTTCCAGGTGTCATTAGTTGATTAGCCAAGGGATCACGTATTGCTCAAGAAAGCATCTTCATAAATCTTCTCGAAGGTAATTAGTTGTTGACAACTGTCCCGAAGCATTACCTCGTGGTCATTTACGCGGAAGGGTATTCCTTCTTGCGGATGACTTTTGAGGGTGCCAGGATGCTTCCGCATGTGCCATGAGGGTGTTTCTTCCTCAGATGATTTATGCGGATGGTTCATATGTCCTGCGGGTGACTTGTGACGTGTTCTTGATTAACCCGCGGGTGTTACTTAAGGGTATTTAGGTCTTTTTAATATCATACCTCTGTACAAACATATCTCAATTATGTATATCAACCAGAATATGTGTCTCACCAATACTCACGTAAACTGTGGTTTTGTTTTCAACATTTTATGTTATATTATTGTTGTTATTATTATTATTCTTATTATTATTATTATTATGAGCATGCACCCATTTGTCAAACGAATCATCTTACTTTCATATATTTATGTTAGAGTATTATTATACATTATGATATATTTTATATAATTAATTTAGCTCAAATTTCATTTTTGTTTTATAACTTTTAAAATAAAACGTTTTATAAAATTACAAATATATCGTTATAACGCTCGTATTTATCTCTAAGTTTCGACCTAAGTTTCATTAGAAACGGATCGAACAATGTCAAATATAATATATTTTATTATATGACATATCATAATAGTAATCATTTGTCCCAATATCTCATACCATAGATAATCATTTTACTCATTACTTACTCATTTATCAAGTTTAGATACCTGTCTAATCATATTATATCTTAAAGCTTTGTTATGCCTATCAAGCTCCTTGTATAACCATCATTGAGTATGAACTAAACTATTTTATTTATGTTTAAGAATGAGATGGTACAAATAGTAATTTATATTTAAAACTTTTCAAAAATAAATTACCAAAGTATTCGAATTACAAAACACCGTTTCATGTTATTATACGAATTTAGTAAAAACGAATCATCTTCATATAGTGAGCATCTAACTCCATAAGTGACTCTAATTCCTTGCTAATGCTGCTTAACTTAATTATCTGAAACACAAAGAAAAATACGTCAGCGATAAGATGATGAAACGTTGACGGACTCTAAATCTTTTTTAATGTCAAGATAGTTTTTTGAACAAACTCAGCGGAAACGTCTTTTATTCCCGGGATATGTTTCGCTACCATACGCACATAATTGAAAGGTTCTCCGAGTCACATGGCCCGTTAAAGAACTGGTCATGACAGGCAATTAGCATGTTTGCTTTGTTAGTTATGTTTGGATCCAGAAATATGTGTAATCGGTCTAATTTGCTTTTATTTTTTATCTTGTATATTAGAGATTACGCAATCTATTATAAACAACTGACAGACTCTTTAAGATAAACAACCCGTTTATCTTATCCAGTATAATTCTTTTTGACTGATTGTAAAAGGTGTAACGTATTTATGTTATAAAAATATTGGACATATTCACCTTTGTTATGATGATCAATTTTATAAACTGATTTCCGCATGCGCCTCACCTCGGACATATAGTACAAGAATAACTTTGATGAATACATAGATTGAATGATCTAGCTTTAGACCTTTAGTCTAACTTGTCAAGAGTTGAGGATCAAACCATCAAAATTTCGAAGCACGGGCTTGTTTCCATGCCTTACGATGTAAAGTGTGTGTGTAAGAAAGTGTGTTGTGGTGTGTGGAATGAAATGCCCGGCTCCCCCATTTTATAGGCAAGTTTTGTGATTCACCGCGTATCGTGACGGGTCGAAGAACATGCCGTCACGTAGCGTGATGCCTTTGTATATCCGGGGGGCTGCCACGCGACTTGATGACTCGACACATAACGACACATGGTTCGACATGTGTCCCAGTTACTTAATGTGGTATTCACGTATCGCGATGTAGAAATGGGTAAGGTCATCACGTAGCGTGACATCGCCCAATTTCAGATATATTCTATGTCCTTCGCGTAGCGTGATGAATTTGATTATATCCGTCGTATAGCACAATGGATAGCCAAATTTGTTTATCTCGTTTTTCATGCTGGTTTTTCGTCGTACATATTTGAGGTGTTGGTTCCTAATCATTTTGGGAACATATTTGGTCTTTCTACTTAAAAAAAATGACAAATTTGAATTGAAATTTTTGGAGTGTTACACTATGAATGGCATAAACAAACACAGGAAATATAATGTGTACTGAGTAAAAATCTTGACAAATTTGTGATCCGAAAATGTAATTTAAGCTGAAAGAGACACGTGTATATATATATATTTCACTTTGTATTCACCCTTAAATATGTTTACATGGAAAAATGAAAGCTCGCTTCCAAACAATCACACGCTAACACAATTTATACCAGAAAATAAACGTTTAAAATTTGCGCACAATATGCACATACTTCAAGTACATGCACAACATATTATGCGCACAAATAAAATATGTGCCCTAATTAGAAGTATTTGCAAATACCTAAATGTGTAGATTTGATATGTGAGCCTTAGTCTGGATCCTACGATCTTCCACCAGGCTGATGTGCTAAATCACTATGAGAGCTCAAGATTCGTCATCACTCATAAAAATTCGGATATAGTTTTATGATTATAGCTTGATTTATGAAAAATTTGGTCGTGTGTTTTGAGAGAACAATTGGACACATAGATTCAATAAATGACTGATTCATTAATTAGAATCACAATTACAAACTATTTATAGTTTGTGCTCCATTCGCAAAACATGCTTAGAGAATGGGCACCATACGCTACGCCATTCGCTAAACATCCTTAGTGAATGGCTAGAGCACAATCAAGTAGCGTTTATGGGTTAAAATAATTCTGATTGATGAAGAATTTATCGAGCCATTTCTATAAACCTCCCGGCATATTACAATATTAGCAGACCTTTTCGGGAGACTGCTCGATATGTATCAAACCAGAATCACATAGCTGCGACAGTTCAAGGCCATGAAGTCATAATCACTCCTCAGATTATTCGAGACACATTGTTGTTTGGAGACAATGACAACCATCTATACAACAAGTCTAATCTTTGTGAGCCGTACAAGTATTTTATGCATGTGTTGATTCACTGCATTGTAGGTAAACGTGCTCGGTTAGACAAGTGCAGAATAATGTAACAATTAGCCATGGTTGAAGTGGTGTTAAACAAGCCGCTTAATTTTCAGAGATGATTTTCTACTACCTGAAGGAGAACTGCACGAGCAAGAGAGTAAAGTGTTTGATGTACTCGTGGTTCCTCCAAATGATCATAAACAAGTTGCTGCCATATTTGCCCAAAGATCCCCTGAATCTGAATGATGTGATTTTTATCAAGCCAATGAACGAAAACACGATGAAGCAGATCATGATTTATCGAGGCAAGACAGAAAAGACCAAGCCACCTCAAAAGCATTTGATTGATCCAAGGTATGGACCACCTCCGAATGACCACTTGATACACGATGATTCTAGATTAGAAAAATAAAATGGTGGTGCTGGTGCTGGTGCTGGTGCTGGTGGTGGTGATGATTATGAGACAAGGAAAAGAATGGCAATGGGTAAATATGTGGCTGTAGAAGAGCCAAAGAAGAAGAAACGAAGAATAAGAAGTTCGAGGGGGGGGGGGGGGGTTGGTTACTCGTGAGACACCTGAACTTGATGTCCCTAGAGATGTCCCTAGAGATGTTGCTCCTTCTACCCCCAAGAGACCAATAAGACAAGAACTTGTTTAATCAAGAGCTACAGACACTCCAGTTGTGACTTTGGTTACAACTTCATCCACCGATCAAAGATTTTCTTCTTGTCCTCAGCCGAGTCTCCAACATCATCATACTCCTATTCCTCCAACAATATCAGTGACTGCTACAAGACCAACGGTGTCTGTTGGAACCGTTGGGATGCACAATATGATGTGCGAATAGATTCAAGCTATTAAAGTTCTACACCATGAGAATACTAAGTTGAGAGCTCTGGTAGCATCTCAGTGGAAAGAGATCAAGGAAGATAGAGATTTTATTCTACAACTTCAATGAAAAGATAATGAATTCAATAAGTTGAAAGATAAAGATCATGACGATGATCCCAAGGCGGCCCAATTTGATAAGCAACCAGGTGTCTCAACGTCTGGTCCTTCGCCTGCTTAGGGGGGAGTCTAGTGGGAAGGAAGTTATGTTGTTTAACGATTCGACTGGGGTCCAAACCATGAGCATGTTGAATGTAAAAAAAAATCATTTTTGTTGATGTTGAAAAAGTGGTACAAAGTCATGTCAATGCATATGATATTGAAAAAGGCGAGCTTGTTGAACACAGTCTTTCAAAAGAACAAATAGTCATGTTAATTGATATGAATAAGGAGGATGTGGACGAGTTGAAGCGGTGGGAGGATATGGAAGTGGAAGATGATGTAGACGTTGGTGGTGATCAAGGTATTCCAACTGAGAATACTTATTATGAGGATGTTGAAATGGAAGATGTTATGGCTGAGGAATATTCTGACATGTATACCAATAACAATACCAATAAGGGGATTACTTTCTTCACTACTGAATATTTTGACATGGCTAAGGAGGGGGTTGTAAAAGATAAGTTGATTAAAGAGAGAATCTGATGTGCTCGAGCCTTAGCCGAGAAGCACTTCAAATGATTTGTTAAAATACAACACAAAGAAACCCAACAAGTGGCTTGAGAGTGTGAGATATGCTCGGCAACAAAATTATCTCCAGTTGAAGACTAAGCTTTCAGACACTCAAATGAAGGCTAAGCTTATATTGTTCTATAATTTACCGAGAAGCACATGAAATGGTTCGCTCGTTCGATGCATGCCAACGTGCTAGCAACATCTCATCCCGACATGAAATGCTGCACAAACCGATCTAGGTCTGCGAAGTATTTACCGTTTGGGGCTTCGACTTTATAGGACTATTCCCAACATCATTTGGTAATCACTACATCCTAGTTGTAGTAGATTATGTATCTAAGTGGGTTGAAGCCTAAGCTTTGCCCACTACGATGGTAGGATGGTGGTCAAATTACTAAAGAAAATATTCTCTCGTTTCGGTATTCCCAAAACCCAAGCTTTGCCCACTATCGAGGAACACACTTCTGTAATGCACAAATGAAGAAAGTATTAACAAGATATGGAGTGCATCATCGACTCGCTACACCTTATCACCCACGAAGAAGTGGTCAGGTGGAATCACCAATCGAGGTATTAAACGAATCCTGGAGAGAAAATTGATAGTCATTATAACAGAGATTGGTCGGAGAAATTAGATGACGCTTTGTGGGCTTTCCGTACTGCTTACAAGACTGCTATAGGGACAACACCGTTTAAATTGGTGTACGAAAATCCATGTAATCTTCAAGTAGAGCTTGAACAGAAAGCATACCGGGCACTTGGAACCACCAACCTTGATCTGCAATCCTCTAGGAAGAATAGATTCATACAACTGCACGAGCTACACAAACAGAGGGTACAAGCTTATGACAATTGAAGGATCTACAAGGAAAGGATGAAAAGACTTCATGATGAACGTTTAAAATGTGAAAAACAATTTAAATCAGGTGACCAGGTACTACTCTATAACTCTCACCTTCGTTTATTTCCTAGAAAATAGAAGTCTAGATGGTCCAGACCTATTACAGTTATGGAAGTTTTCGAGTACTAAACCATTGAACTTGTCCATAAGGATAGACATAGATTTAAGGTAAATGGTTATCGAGTTAAAATTTACCTAAGGGAACCCGTACAAACCGCAATGGAGGTACTTCACCTCAGTCCCACAAACTAAAAAGACATAACTATGAGTCATGCTATTGACTCCGACAAAAAATTAACATGTTTAGGTTTAGTTTTTAATTTTTAGGGATAAGATTAATTAACAAAAAATTTAGTAACCACGAACGTGCTTAACTCACCATGGACGTGTCCAGTACAATTTCCCTGCAGTGATCGTTTTTGGAACTGTTTCCAGCTTAGACTGTCCAGTGCAGAGAAAACTTCCTAATATGGCCCGTGTTGAGAGGCCCTGGAAGATTATAAATGTGTATTACCTCATTGAGAGTTTTGCACACCTTCTAGCTACATTTCTATAAACCTAACTGCCTTCAAAGATTCTCATGGAACACTCCTCTGCCTAAAACTCGATCACAACACCTCCTAAGAATAAGAACATCAACCTGGAGACGATTTTTCAACTTCAGGACATGGAAAGAGAGCTCACCGACATGCTTGTGTAGATGAGCAAAGATTCCTAGCTCTAACCGAGATTGCGGAGGAAATTAAGACAAGGCTCCGCAAATTAATGAGCAAATCTAAATCCAGTCCATCCGGCTAGGGTTCTTCCCACCACCACCATCCTTCGGTGGAGGTGATCCTTTTGGCTGGAATCTACCCGGAGGAGGAGACTTTGGACACCCCTTTTCCAACATCTTCTGATTTGCTTATTGAGGACTCTAGGCATTCAGTACTTAGGACCAACTGGGCTTAACCCGGTTCTTTACGTTAATTTCTTGTTTTTATGTGTTTTCTTGTTTTTATGTGTTTTTAGGACTAATGTAACTTAGGACTTTCCATGGAATGAAATATTTTTGTGTTTTAGGGATAAGATTTGCATGCATTTAATCAAAAATCCAAAACCACGACAATTATACAAGAGAAAATTCAAAAAATCATGGTAAACGACTAAACACAGCCGTGTTTAGACCAAAATGGGTTGTGATCACCTTAAAATTATAACAACCCATTGTCCCTACAATCGTACAACTTTCTAAAAATGGCATTTACGTCACTCACCTAACACGGCCGTGTTTATGTCACCACTATCATGTTTTGCCCTCCCACATGCCTATAAATGGCAATCATTTCCCTTTATTTTGACATACCCCTTTTCATATATACTTTTAAAAGTATGGAGATGAGAGGATGGAGGCCAAGTTATAGGAGATAAGAAGAGGTGCCTATAAATGTAGTTCGGGAACTCATGTGATTACCCGAGAGAATCACTGAGTTAGTAAGCATCAACATAGTGGCGGAACAAAGGAACCGAGAACCACATGATAAAATTGAAACATTATGTTTCGAGCACCATCATATAGACCGAAGGATGGAAAAGCTAAAAGAAAACCTCAAGCAACTCATGGCCGAACTTTCTCATTTTAATCGGAACCGGGCCGAGAGGTCTTCCCAGATCAACTTCATGACAGGATCAGCACACATGCAGACCTTGTTTGGAGGAGGTTCGGGATTATTTTAAGTATTTCCTAATTCTAGTTTATCATCATTTATACCTCTCCTTATTTTCATTTTTATCGTTTGTGTACCCGTTTATCCCGATCATCAATGAAATCTAATAACCTTGTGTTTAAAATTTGCATACCTAGATTTTCCAATCAATTATGGTCGTTAAACAAGTACTGCGTTCAAACACGGATAAAAAGCGAAAAGACTGGACCAGAATGGTTTAGCACGACCATGCCTACCTGACCATGCCTACCCTACAACTCGAACCCTAGGCGATTTTTTCTTGCCAATTTTATCATCAATCCACCTATTTCTTACTTCAATCGTTAAGGTATGTCAGTTTAATCATTTCAATATCACTCTAGGGCTTGGTTCTACCCACTTCATGTCAAATCCAGGTATAATCAGAACCCTAGACTCAAGTTCCTACTACATTCGGGTTACATTAGACCACATTGATGTGTATAAACTTTTTATGTGATTTATACGTGATTTTGGTTTAAAAAGGTTTGATGTAAACAAGTTTAAACATGCTATCGGTCCATTTTGGTTGAATTTCGGTTCTGGTCGGGTTTCACCCTATTGACCGACCCAAGCCCGAACTCACTGAGACAAATTAGAAACCAGGTTGATACACACATTTAAATCTTCAAAACACCGAACTTGTGCAACACACGGCCCGTGTTTTGCCTAGAAATAACCATGGTCAATGTAACACCCCGGCTTAAGCATAACGCCTGAGTGTGACGTATATATTGCTCAAAACACATGTGACACTATTAAGTGACAATATTTTCATTAATTAATTTAAAAGTCAAGTACACAAGTTTGTAACAAGAAATACAAAGAAATTATAAGAACAATTAAACAACTTGTCCATTTATTAATATAACCTAAGTACTAGTGTCTTCTACAAGTCTCATCCTCTAATTATTGTACGTGTAGCATATATATTAAACAAAGGTCAATGTCCTTTCCAGCTGGTTACAACCAACATACTTGGATAACCGAGCAAGTAAGGTCCTTTCCAGTTGGTAACAACCAGCGTACTCGGATTAAGGTCCCGTTTCCACTCATAGCAAAATGGTCCTGAGTGCGCGTGGGAGGGGGATGTATAATCATACTTATTGAGGATACCATGTGCATGTAAGTTTGATCAAGTAACCAAGTAACACAAAAGTCCATATGATTTATTAAGCGATTGATTTTGTAGGATATATATACTACCCCTAAAATGTGTAAAAGTGTTAAATAGGGGGTGTGAGAAACTCACCTCGAAATGAGAAATGATAGTTTGAACGAGTCGAACAATTGAGGCGGAGAATCACGGTGGATTCTCCTAAACAAGTAAATACGTATGCTAGATTTTAAGAACGAGTCTAAATCGAAAGGAAACTATGACAAATTGGGACTTAGAGATTTTTGATTAAAAATGAGTTTAATTAAAATGAATTCAAGTTTATGTAAACCATTTGATATATATTAGTCGAATAATGATTTGTAAATGCATAATTGTAACTTATTAATATATGCTTTAATAACAAGATTAAAAATAGTTTATGATTAAACGTTTTTTTAGTAGAATAATAAATTAATTTACTAATTAATTAACTTAAATGATTTGCATGAACAATTTTAAAGAAATTATACATATCAGTTTATGTTGAAAAAAATAAATAAATTAAACAATAATTAATTTACTCAATGTATGTCCCAAAACGGAATCTTCAATGTGATATCGATAAACCCGTTGTTAGGCGGAAACTAACAACATATTGATTCAAGACAAAGATGAACAAAAACAAATCAACACACGATGGACTTCAAAACACACGTCATATTAACGTCGGGTGCTTAAGCCCTTCTTTAGGATTACAAGATGATATGATAATAAGAATACGAGAGCTAGAAACCCTACACCCCGCACTGTTCTACTAATGATCGACCCCCATAAAGACCTAGTTACAAGTATATATCATACCAAACATACTACGGCCCAATCCCATATAAAAAGCCCAACGAAAACATAAGTTTTCGGTATTATATAATAGCCCAAAACCAAACCCAACTAGATTAAGTATAAACCATAAAGTCTAGCCCAACAATCTCCCCCTTGGTTTTTAGCTAGATCTTCACTCATGCTCCATCACTTCAGCATTAGCCTCTTTGTAAGCACCTACCCATAACCCCGTATGAATAATCGATTCCACCATACCGGTATACTGCTTAGCAGTTGGCTCATAAAGTGGTTCAGCCATAATTTGAAAGCCTCTAAGGGCCTTGATATCTTTTTCACCAAACTTCAACATGTCTCGGGATCAACAATACGGTACTGTCCCTTCTTCAGCTGTATAATAACTGTAGCCGTCTCACCATCATAAGTCCAGAACTTCATCTTATAAAGAGCACCTTCAGGAAATCTCATGGTGATCGGAATGGACGTTACTTTAGCAGTTGGAGGCCACATAACATTCAACATCAGCTTATTAGTATAAGGATCACAAACCCCCTTCGCTTTCTTGACAAAAGACTCAGCGTTAGGCATATCTGGAATCCTTTTTTCAACTTGGTTGCTCAAAAAGTTCCAGAAATTTGTGGCATTTGGATCATGATTTGGGTTGTGGAAAGGAGCTTTTATTAAATTAATCAAATCAACATTCGTCCACGACCCAAAATCTTTCATCTTTTGGTAGTATTCCATATTCCCATACTTGCACTTGACCCACCACATTTCTTAGTCGATATCGTATCCCCATGAAACGACCCCCGAATGATCTCCATACTTATCAGAAAATCCCTTTTTAAGTTCCACCACTAATGTTTTTGGATGATCGGAAGATACGACACTCTGATTAGAGTTCTTCATGATCAATTTCTTCTTTCTGATTCTCTCTATTTCCTTAGCGGTCTTGGGTGGAGCAATTAAGTGTTTCTCCAGTTGCGCAGAACTGTCAAGATTTGAAGCAGGATGCAAACTGGAACCGCTATCATCAGGAACACCTTGATCACCACCAACAATTTTATCACCAATCGCATCCACTCCCTTAAACTCATCTATAATATCATCTAACGAGTTTCTGTTGTAGATCAAAGATTAGAGCAGTAAGACCACCCATACTTGCTTGAAGTTCTTGAATCTTGGAGTCTTTGTTGGGGTCGCTGGCTTAAAGTTCTTGAATATGCACATCTTTCACCACAGAGTATTGTTCAAGCTCAAAGACCCTGTGTTGCAAAGCATTTATATTAAATGGTTCGACTTCTAAAGAAATTAATTTACCCTTGTCTTGTAAAAACTTGTCTTGCATAGCAAGAATGTGGGAAATCTTTTCAGTTGCACTCGAGCTTTCTTGTCCAATCAGATCAGATTATTCGAAATGTTTAGCAGTTGATTGGATGTGGTCTTCAAAGTCAAACTCTTGCAGAATATCATCAAACACTTGATCTCGAGTGTGTTGGGCTTCAATAGATGGGCCTAGTTCAGATTGAGTCTCAATGATGGGCTCAGTAGGTGTCGGTTGAACGGTTGGCATAAGATCACTTGCCAGCACACCCGGTCTTGGGATCTTTCTTTCGATGCTTTTGTGGGATAAGATCAGTGGCTGGATCATCTTCAACAGCTTCATCATCTGTCACAGTAACTATGTGAGGAGGTTTCAATGCAGTTGACTGGAGCTTGTCTATAAGCGTCTCAAAAACTTCAAGTTGTTCAGAAGTGGGTACAAATTTTTGCACTTGGTGTTATGTCTCCAAGGGTTGGGATGGAGAACTATCAGATTCGTCGTTAGAAATAGTTTCTACAACAGTTGAAGGCCTTTGATCGGGAACAACGTGTTCATCAGAAGCAATAGCAGGATTAGCAGCTTTAGTCTCTGCAAATTTACCAAATTTTACCAGCGGATGAAGTCTCTGATAAACCCTTTTAGCCCATTTCCTTGACTGCTTCATCAAACCAAAGGTATTCGGACCCATGGCCTTTAGATCAAATGTCTCTACAGATCGATTCAGCTCAGGATAATGAGAATAAAAGATCATCTGTAGAAACCTTGGATACATCATAAACATCTCATTCTTCTTCCCCTTTAGGTTGCTTATCATCTCATTGAAAACGAACTTTGAGTATTTTTAATTCCAGTCCATGATCAAAGCAACCATAGCCGACATCTGAGTGTGGGTGATCTCGTCAGAACCCCCTTTTTTTCCCGAGACACACGTAAAGAATGTGTGAATCAAGAACCTCCATTACGGATGGAATAGCTTCTTGATGGCAGGAGGATAGGTTCATTCATAGTCCGTTCTTTGCACTATCTCTGCTACAGCCTCAGTTGAAAACTCTGTAGGGTAATCAGGTTGATCACCAAACAACAACACTTCTCGTATAATGGCTTCAGAAATAGTCATTGGTTTCTTATGTATAGTAGAGTCAATGGTAACTGTTCTCCTGACACCTCGTTTATTGATTGAGGCATGGTTCTAGAAATTTTTTACCATGTTCTTGCAGATAACAGGATTTTCTCAGTGCATGAGAAATCCTGCATGTATTCAGCTCCACAATCATAGACTTGAATTATTTATGAGTTTGAGGAGGATCAAACATACATCCAGCTATATTGTGTGTATCAACATACATTAGAGGTGCTTGATCAGTCATGACTGCAACAAACGAGGTAAGTTATATACATATTCACTTAAGTTCATAATCTATTATCTTTTGGATTTCATATCATGATAATATTATAAGGACCAAACTTTGAAATGATGAAACTATAAGTCCCCTTTTTATATGTCCCTTTTTTATAAAAAAATAATCCAAATAACTGTTTATTGAGTTTTCTATCTAAAAATGTGTGTCTCTATCAAAAATTAGAGTTTTCGGTCAATAGTAGCTATTTTCGGTCAAAAATGAGAGATTTCGTTCCAACAAAATAGTTCTCTGTTGAGAAATAAACCATGACAGCCGAGAACTCGGTCAACCTTATGAGTTCTCGGTCAAACATGACCGAGAACCCATGAGATCTGTATTATACTCAGGTTTCTCTGGTTGACCAAAGGTTTTCGGTCAACCATCCCCGAGAACCTAGGATCCCGAGATCTCGGGCATATAAATCCTTTGAAATCCGTCTCGAATACTGTGTCATCTTCCCAAACACATCAAAATCGCCAATAGCGGAGATCCTGCAACTCTTTGAAACACATAATATGACCAAACACACCATAATCATACATCGCAATCATATATTACAATCATATAACACAATCATATATCATAATCCAAATAAACATTCAAACCAAAAACACTCATTAGGTCCGGAGATTGTTTAACAGTGACACGAGAACAAATCCTTAAAAAGTTCATATACCTTTAAAAATTAATGAAAACAAATCAGATAATCAGTATTAGAACGAAGATGATCTTATGCAAGAAGGTATGAGTTTGAGATTAAGAGGACAAAATAATTGCCGTTTGAGTTTTCTGATAATAATACATATAAAGTAATTTTAGTTACCTTTTAAACTTCAAAAACTTTGGATCTGGGCCGAGAGAACCAAAAGATTTTCATTAACATTTGGGCAAAACACAACAACAATACCAGGCCTCATGGGCTGAGAACACAAATGAACACAAAGCCTGATTCACGTATGATAAAATTGATTCCTTAACGCATTTGTTTTGAGAAGAGTAAGCATGAGGTAAAATCAAAGACGTAAAAAATAAAACAAAAATGAAAAATTAAAATTAAAATAAAACCAAAATAAAAACAACTTTACCACCCGGCTTTAAGTAGTTCTAACATATTTCAGGATCAAATTTTAGTTTTGTCATATTAGCAAACTTTTATGAAAAGATCCTAATATGAAATCATATTGATTAAAACGTTTTCACAAAAAATCATTTTCAGCATTATTATGACATAGAGAACATGTTAATAGCATGTATTTAGATACTTTGCATGATTTTCATTGAATCAGTGATATGCATTAGGTTCAATTAGGCATAAATCTTAGATGGACATCACTTATGGACCTATGATGCCTCTTATACCTTCTCAAAGCATATTTGGCTTTCTCCAGATCACCCCAATTTGATTCCAATCCCCTAGTGCTTGATCAAAATATTTTTGACACTTACTATACAAACAAAAATTTTAAGCTTTAAGGTTGAACGTTGAAGTTACATGTCATCCGGACATACAAGCCTTTCATTCAGAATGTTTAGGACTTACTTGAATGCCCCACTCTTGTAGTTTTAATTTGACCCTTTAAGGTTTAAAACAATTTTGACTTCAAAGTGGTTGTAACGGGCTCGTGTATGACTAGCTAATTACTTTTCTGCCTATCATTCGGAGAGATGTATCTAGAGACATGCATAAATCTTCAAAATGACTCTCCACAATAAGTTTAGCAAATTTAGTTTATATCACTTCAGACATTTACTCACCATGGAAAGCTACCATACATATTAATGAGTGTTCAAAAGCCTTTTTAGCCTAATAACTTTACACGTTAGGCACACAAAATCATTTTGTTAAACACTAGGAGCTTTAATTCGATTGATCAAATCATATCGATTAATCAACGGATCTGGTTATCTGATATGTGTATATGAGCTAATATGTTAATGAACAAAGTGTATGAGTAATCAATTAGGCAGAGTAACAGCTTGAGGGAAATAGCTTAAAAACACTTGTTAAATTAGTAGACTGAATCAGTCTATTTATAGAAGACGAATGCTATTCGTTACACATTCCATAACAAATGGCCTTCATTCGTCTACATTACGTAAGTAACTAATGGGTATAGCAAATGACTCATTCGCTATACCCCATTCGTCAACATTCCATGATGAGTGGTAAAGAATAATAACGATTAGATGTTCATTCGTTAAACATCCTTAATGAATGAACATAGTTAAATACGAATAGTCTCATTCATTAAACATTCTTAACGAATGAGCCTTTACAATAAAGAATGCCACTTGTAAATTACTAAATTGCCCTTACATTAAAATAATAATAAATTACAAGCGATTAGAAAGCCTCGAGATGACAAAAACCGTTCACTAATCGTCTCATGCTCTTTGTATTTAAAATATATTAATTGCGTTGACTTCCAATAAGCACAAGTATGAACCCCAAACGTGTGACAAACACGAACAACACGTTGGAATTGCATAGCACGGTCATAGTCTTCACGATTTGCAAAAAGTATCTTGTTCTCGAACAACACTTCGTTGTTTGTCTCTGATAGATTAACAAGCCACATAGGATCTTTGAATCGTGTAAGTTAGTCTTCAGACCTTTTCCCAAAACAATAACCACTTCGACCGTACCGTTGTCGTAGAACCACCGGTTGAATGGCAAGTGAAGATCTTGCGGAAACATCTTCACCGACACTCGTTTCATCGTCTTTGGTGGTTTAAACCACAACACGAGCTTTCTCCAACCAGTTTGAGGATCAATCTCATCGATATATTTCCTGGTTGGCACTTGCGGTTTTAAAAATTTAAACTCGTGGTTGACCTCAAAGAGCAGATGTTGGTGAAACGATTCTGATAAATGATTTCCACCACGGTTGATGAATGGCCGATTGGTGAGAGTCCGCACATCCCACATCGGTAGTAAAAGAACCTCAGTAATGTATTGACAGTACTATACGCCGTTCTCCCACATAATAATACAAACCCACAACTTCGAATCATACAACCAAGAAATGATGTCACCTTTGACGGTTGCCACGACCTTGAAAGCAGTCTTCTAATTTTCTTTGGCACGTGCATTGACATCCAACTGGTGCTCTAGTCAATGTACCTACATGCTTCGACGATCTTTGAGGTTAGGGATTTTTTGTGGTTCCCAAACCATCCCTCAGCATCAGGATCCAACGAACTTGACCCCTTTCCTGATACTTTATCTTTCTTCTTTGTCGTTCTCTCTTGATGATCTTCGGGAGCTTTGACATGTTCTTCAGTGAATAATGTAACACCCTGATCAAAAATTGAATGTGTGTAAAGATCAGGGGACTCCTCTTCCGTCACATCCTCGATCTCGATTTCCTATTCGTCATAGATAAACGACGTATTCCCATGTGGAATACTCGTATCAAACTGGAATTCCTGATCGTTAATTACCTCAATCTCCTCCTCTGCCTCCAACGCATCCATTTCTTCATCATTCAATCCCAACAACAAATAAATTATATCATGAGACAGGGCATGTTCAACGAACTCACCCTCCTCGATCTCATCGACATTAGCGGTACTCATCACAATACCATTCTTGTAGCCCGTAAATAATATGGTGTTGGCTTTGATAAACTCGATAGGTGTGGCATTAGTAGTATCTTGATACACTACTATGTGTCGATCACTACCCGTATAAACACCACTAGTACCTGCCGTGGAGGAACCTTGACCTTGTTTTGGCTCACTGCCAGTTGCACCGGCTGTAGGTTCCAGCCGGATCTACACAGGAGTATCTCGTAACATGAGGGTGCGGAATCCACTACGTATACGATACGAGTGTTTACACGAGAGATACGTAAATAACACGAAGAACGTAAACACAAATGATTACTTATTTTATCGATGTAAAGAACCAAAACACCAAACAAGGGTCACGACTGGTTGCGAACAAAAACTTCCAAGAAGTGTTACCAAAACAAGGCCGAAGTTAGGTTTAAGTACCACGACAACTTCGCCTAACAGCCTAGGCGAAGTTGTCCCTAACTTCGCCATATTACAAGTTCGCCAAAACCAAACGACTACACTAACATGTTCATCAAAACGTAAGAACAAAGTAACGATTACAGACACAATAGACATGAGATAAATGAAATACTGGCATCATGCACCAACACCAGCAACATTAGGGTCTTTATCACCATCATCCTTCTTTAGCTTCTTCGAAGCGTCGCCTTTATAGGTCAACTAAAGAATGAGATCCTCATGTTCCTTTATTCTCTCCCCTTGAGACTTAACAATCTCACGGAGTTCCTTCGTCTCCTTATGAAAATAAGAGAATTAACTCCTCAACCTACATTGACTAAGCAACATCTGATTCTCGTATAGATGAATCAAACAAAGCAGCATATCCATTTGTTGTGCATGCAGCAGGATATGAAAATTAGAAGGATCAGGCTGCACCGCGCCTTGTGGACGAGTAACTCTTATATAAGATAAAAACAAAGGTTGTATCAGCATCGTTGTAGTAGCAGGACACGTTACCATCGATGTAACATGAGGTGTGGGAAATGGGGATATAAATGATTGGGGAATCAAACAAACTCTCGGATCAGACGAAGCCATCATTGTTAGAGTGATTGTCGGGGTGCTAACAGTAAGTAACACCACTGGCCTTTGTTGCACTGAAGACCTCGGAATTTGTGGGCCTATCTTCATACCAGAACCATGTATAACTCGACGTTTAGGCGGTTTTTATGTCAGTTTCGCCTTTACCTTTCGTTTCCGTTGAGCAGCATAAGAGCTAGCTGCCTCAACCTCAAAACGTCTATCATCACCCCCATTTCCATCGTCACCATCATCACCAGCTATGTTCCCACCTGGTCCCTCTTACCGTTTGGAATTCGAGTCGCCGTGGATCCGACGGTCATTAGATGGACATTCATAAGCTAGATTAACCAGATGACCAATCAGGTGTTTGGTCCTAGGACGATCCTCAGGCGACTGATTACGATAAATCTTCATTCTCTTAATCGTATCAGCCGCCATGTGTTATAGTTTAAACACATCATCTTCCAACGTCAGATCGATTACAATATCAGGAATTAAATCTTGTATAATTAACTAAACGAATTGCGGATACATTAGAAACTTGCTGCAGCGATTCTTGACCAGACTATTCTCCTTCAAATGATAAAAGATAAGTTCAGAGAAATTGAACGGTTTATTCAATATTAATTCCACCAATGCGGACTGATGCATAATCCAACATTCGTCAAAACCACCCTTCCGTCCCCCAAGGCAATGAATCAAAACATGTAGTAAATACTTGTATGGGGCACACAAGTAAGCCTTGCTATATTGGGAACGGTCCAGGTCTCCCGTATAAAATAACCTCTGAAATAATCCTCGGATCAACTCTTTATCGAACTCACATGGAATATCCATGTTATCATTAAACCCCAGCACCCGACGTATCACACCAGGATTGATAGTGATAGTCGTTTTGTTTATCTCTGCAACAATGTGGTTATCCGATTCCACATACTTAGCCGTATCCCAAAATGAGCAGATCATGCTAAAATGCATTGGGACATTAGTGGTTATAGCATAATAGATCCGAGATTGGCGTAAGAAAGTCTTAATATCTCCAAACAAGTCTTGATAAACAAATTTCTCCTTCACAAACGCACATATATTGTGCTTTTTGTCATAATCCAATTAAGGAGCAGCTGGTGCTTGTCGGTGTTGCTGTCCTTGAGGGTGTTCTTTCTATGAATCAACTTGTGGTTCAACAACTGGGGCAACAAGATCCTCTTAAATGATAGGATCTTGATGTGCTGGAGCATCTGGAATTATCTCATCAGCCATTGCTGTAATCACAAAACCCGAAGATTAGTAAAACCAAACTTAATTAAACTAAAAATAAAAATTTTCTTAAAATACTTAATGAAGATTGCATTCTGATCAAGTATCATTCGCTATCTCATTCGTTATGACGAATGGCTTCATTCGTTATGACGAATGGTTTGATTCGTTGTCTCATAAAGACGAATGAATGAATTACGAATAAGTAAGACTATTCGTGAATTCTATAAGACGAATGAAAGGTTCATTCATTACAAAATCATACAAATATAACTGATTCATTATTGAGGTTCAACGAATGGGTTCATTCGTAACAAATAGAAATGAATGACCAGCCATTCGTTGATGATAACGAATAAGCACCAATAATTTACTAAGTTTGACTATTCAGAGTCAAAGTCAAAATTCAAAGTTCTTGGATAGTCAACATGCACCATATTTACAATTAACCCATGAATCACGATGAATCAATACGAAATTTGCATCAATAGATTCGTATAGTCATTGACTATTAACCCCAATCAACTACACACCAACACACTAAGTTTAAGTGGTGCATTAGATTGATATATAAACCCGATTACATAATTGATTAATTTACGTATCAAATCTGGACGAATTTTATCACGTTTGAATTGTCTTTACCTTATGATTATCACTCAATCAAAGACAAATGATTTCAAGAAGATTGGATTTCTGGAAAAATTCAGAAGGGTTTCGTTTAGATACTGGTATAAACGAGGTGAACGAATGAGGGCGATTCATTATATATGCAAATCTGCACGCATCCCAAAGCACACGAATAGACTCAGTCATTAATTCAAAATTAACGAATGACTCATATTCATTTCTTCATTCGTTATCCAAAGTTAACGAATAAAGTTTAAGTTAAACTTTATAACGAATCAGTAATGATTCGTTCTTCATTCTTTATCAATATAGATGACAAATGTGGCCATTCGTTATTAGTGTAGCGAAAACGAATGAATTTAACGAATAAGCATATTCGTTAAACCTTAAAAGTAAAAATGACCATCATTCGTTATTCATAATAACAACGAATAGGTTCCATTAGTTATTCTCAAAATAACGAGTGGGGATTAAAAATCCACTAAAAAAATGAAAAGTTTGATTTTCAATAAATAACAATTAAATAATGCATAGAAACTTATGTCCCGATGAACTTTACCTTTAAAATTTTACCACTCGGGGTAAAATGCAATACCTTAACGTGCTTTGCATTCAAAACACATAAGTTTAATGAATTAACCTAAAAAGAATTAAATTATAGTAGTAAATAAAAATGTGGGAAAATATTTTTAGTATTTTCTTTTTCAAAATAGTACCCTTTAGCTCGAAAATCAAAAGTGAAGATGAAATAAAGACAATCTTTTTGGATTTTTCATATTTTCAAATTAAAAACAATTAAAACCAAGACCATATGAACTCTATTCTATGAAAACGTAACATATTTTTAGTGAGTTGTGTAGATAATCATATTGACAAAATCGCAGTTCCACCGTAATTTTATATTTCAACGTTATTATGACTGGCGTTAATTCGGTCATTGATATTGTTGTCCACTTAAATCTTAGAACAAACTTTCAAGAATTTTTGTTATATGATTTAGGTTCAATTAAAACACAGATTATCAGAAACTATCAGCCTCTAATCTCGATTCAGGCTTATTTTGACTTTTCCCATGTCACCCCAACCTGAATTAAACCATTATGCTTGAAGATCAAAATATATGATTTATATTGATTAAGCAATCTAAGCTCATAATCCCCACTACAAGGTATACCCCCGTTATCAAGCACTACAATAAGATTCCTTTACTATGAGTGAGTATGCATGAGTTCATCTGTAGGTTTACAAACATTGTATCCCCTGGGGTCCGTTTCATACTGTTATTAAGACGCACACAAGGGAGGAACAATGCATGACTCACAGCGGATTTTGATCAAGTCACTAATGAGTTTATACGAAGTACAACAGTGATCAAGTTTATTGACTTTGGGTTTGCTCTAAAAGCTTTCGAAATATTCAGATTTTGAATATCCAGACAATAAACCGCATAAAGACTCACAGTGTCCAGAAACCGGATGCATCCCATCAATACAAGATTTGAGGCCATAAGACCATACACTATCGAAGTGTGGACCATAAACTAGATGCATTTTGTTTAGAACTTTTGCTTTTGGTGATCAAACATACATGAGGCTTGAGAATGATGGGCTATTACATTTCTGCCTTCATTACCGAGAGTATTGAAAGAGACTAATACCTCTTTCAAATTGTTAATTCTTATGTTTATATCACATACTTTACTCTAACGGTTTGTTTTAGACCTACCAATGCACCAATGTAGTTAAGAACACAATATTTTAAGCTTATATCATTATGGATATGAGACTAGATAATCAATGTACTATCATCTTCTCTTGTTGCTTCAAAACTCCTTTTTGAGGAGCGATTTTTAATGTTTTTTTATTTTTAAAATATTTGAATGTTTTTGGTTTTTCTCTATACAAACAGAAATCACAATTTTTTTATATTTTCTTGTTTTTCTCCCCCGAAAACCAAAATAATAAAATAACCAAAATAAAATAAAAGTTGTACAATCTAAAAGTTGATTATCCGAGTTTATGGATATCAACAAGAGTTTTCAATCCGTTTAAACCAAACAAAAAGTTAAAGCTAGTTTTATCAAAAGCTTTGGTAAACAGATAAGCTTGAAAATCCGTGTGCACCTTATCCAGATCGATTAATTTCTTTTCAAAAAAATCACGTATAAAATGATATCGAATATCGATATGCTTCGTCTTAGAGTGGTGCACGGGATTCTTTGTGATACAAATAGAAGCCAAGTTATCAATAAATATGGGAGTAGTAAGAAACTTCAAACTGTAATCCCGTAAATGTTGCTGAATCCAAAGAACTTGTGAACAACAACTCGAGGCTACCACATACTCTGCTTCTGTGGTTGAAGTGGAGACCGTTTTCTGCTTCTTACACTACCAGGAAGCAAGCCGGTTTCCTAGAAATTGATAACCCACCGTAGTTGACTTAAAGTTGATTTTGCATCCCCCATTAGTCCTAATCAGAAAACACAGTGAGATCAAAGTTATCATCCTTTGGACACCATAACTCGGTGTCAGGATTACCCCTCAGATAGTGAAGTATACGTTTAACCTCTGCTAGATGAGTCACTCGGGGATTCGATATGTACCTGGCTCATAAACAAACAACAAACATGATATCAGGACGAGAAGTAGTAAGATACACTAAAGAACCTATCATAGCTAGGTATAAGGTAGGATCACCAATTCCTTCAATTCATTCAGTGACAAATTGTGACCCAACGGTAGAGGCATCGAAGGGATTTTTCCGGCATATATCTTGAATCGGCTCAAGACGTCTTTCACATATTTCGTCTGATGTTTGAAAATTCCATTGTTAGATTGATGAACCTTCAACCCTAAGAAGAAATACATCTCCCCCATAGAGCACATCTCAAATTTCATCTGCATTGACTTCTCAAGATCCTTACACAGCTTGTCGTTTGTAGAAACAAATATGATGTCATCAACATATATCTGGACAAGGAGAAAATCTTCTCTGACAGTCTTGTAGAGAAGAGTACAATCCATAGTCCCTCTTTTGAAGCCACTATACATTAGATGGTTAGCAAGCGTGTCGTACCAAGCTATCGGGGCTTGGTGTAGACCATAAAGAGCATTGTTTAAATGGTAAACATGGTCAGGATAGTTCGGATCTTCAAAACCAGGAGGCTGTTTCACGAACACCTCTTCATGAAGTTACCCATTGAGAAACACACTCTTAACGTACATTTGATAAAAATATTCTTGAAAGCTGCATAGGCCAAAAAGATACGTATACCCTCCAATCTTGCAATAGGAGCATATACTTCCGTCTAGCCTATGTCTTCTTGTTGATGAAATTCGTGCACAACCAAACGTTCTTTATTTCTGATGATGACCCCATGATCATCCTTCTTACTTTTAAACACCCATTTGGTCGGTGTAGGCTTCTTAACTCTATCAGGCTTATCAATAAGATCCCACACATGTAGTCGACTAAACTGGGGCAACTCTTCTTGAATTGCTTCTACCCAAGATGAATCTTCAAGAGCCATACGAACACTCGTCCGTTCCATTTGAGAAAGAAATCAAGTGTATTTTTCCAAATTCATGATTCCTGATGAATGCATATCGGGATACGCACACAGTACATTAGAATCATTGGCACTAGTAATCTGATGACGTGTCTGAACACCAGCATCAGGATCACCAATGATGTTGTCCTGATGATGATACGTGTGAATCCGAAGTGTCGAATTTTCAGGCACAACATCATTATCAGTTAAATTAGTGAGATTTTCTTCAGCATCATGAGATGATACACCAATCTCATGAGTTTCAGGAAATTTTTGTTCTTTCATTCCAGGTAAAACCTCCTTGAAGTATAAACTAGTGGAGGAAGAACTCTAGTAGACAACCCACCCATTATCTTTTCTTTTTCACAAAAAAGAAGTTTTCTATCCAATTCAGATATTAGAAAGATTACCATATATAACACAATATTTCTCAGCCTATTCTTTCTAGTCGAGCCTCTCGATTTGTCATTATACCCTGAGAGGTAGAAAGAGTGACAGCTCCCAACCCGCCTAAAATTCTAGGAATTCTTTGATAGTTAGAATAGATTCGGAGACCCAGCCGACTAATCCGTTTTAAATTTAAAAGATTTTGATAAGTACTTTTCCTATTCCTTCTATGTCGTAGGGTTAAAACCAAAAAATATTTGTTGTTTTGTCGATGTTTTCTCACGTTTTCGATAAAACCCTCTCGTAAAAGTACTTTTGAAGAGGAATCAACAAAATTACTATCATCCGATGAAATAGATATAACATCAGACGTATCATGATAATCATTTTGTGGAAGATTATCATAATTAGAAGTCGAAGCCCTTGGTGGGGAAAACAATTAATATTCCAAATACGGACGCACCAAGTCTTCATCAGGGAGATAAATAAAGATAGTTAACGAGTTACATAAACTCTCATAGTCAAACATCCAATCAGGACCCTTGCCGGCAGGAGGTGTTGTGTAACTCTGGAAAATTAACAGGGACATAATACCTTATGTGTTTCACTCAACATATCCTCAAGAACAGATCATTGGTGACTTAAAACATGGTGTACTTACCAGAACTCAACAAGTAGATGTCTATTTCTTTGCTAGTTTCCTATCTCAACTAGAACCAACCAAGTACCAACTTGCTTTAAAAGACAATAGTTGGGTTGAATCCTTGTAAGAGGAAATCATGCAATTCACAAAGATGCATGTTTGAGAATTGTGTCCTTGCCCAGAAAACAACACTCCTATTAGTATAAAATGGGTATTCAAGAACAAGACTGATGAAAGAGGGATTGTTATCAAAAAACATGGCAATGTTAGTAGTTCAAGGGTATCTTCAATAAGAAGGAATTGACTATGAAGAAGCCTTTGCACTTGTTGCAAGACTTAAATCAATCAGATTGTTTCTTGTTTATGCATCTACGCACAACATCAATTTTTTTCAAATGGATGTTAAATGATCTTTCCTTTATGGTGACATTCAAAGAGGACAAATTGACAAAACTTTATTTCTCAAAAGAAAGGAAAAAAAGCTTACTTCTTGTTCGGATCTTTGTAGATGACATCATATTTTGATCCACAAATCCAAAATTATGTGATGAGTTTACAAAATTCATGAAATTTGAATTTGAAACGAGTAACGTGGGTGAGTTACAATATTTTTTAGGTTTGCAAGACAAATAAACTAAAACAAGAATTTTTCAACACCAATCAATGTATGTTAAAAATCTCCTAGAAAATTTTAAAATGACTGATCACAAAGCAAGTTTTACACCCATGAGCAAAATTGAGCCATTAACACCTGTTGAAACAAGTGAATGTCTTGATCAGCCCTTGTATAGATGCATGATTGGATCACTTATGTATATAATTACATCTAATCCTGATATCATGTATGCCACATGTGTGTATGTGCAAGATATCAAGCATCACCAAGGGAATCTCAATTAAGTGATGTTAAAAAGATATTTAAAAATATCAAAGGTGCATCCAACTTAGGGATCTGATATTCATCAAACACTATGACCCAAATTGTTGGTTTTGCAGATCGTGATTTTGTAGGTTGTCATATGACAAGAAAATTAGCTTCTGGTGAATGTCAGTTATTTGGAGCTACGTTGGTATCTTCGCAGAGCAAGAAGCAAACTAACATTTCTAATTCAACTATAGAAGCAGAGTAGATTGCAGCTACACGTTGTACTGCATAAATCCTCTGGCTACAGAACCAATTACTAGATTACGGTATCACAACTTTAAAGCTCCATTGAAATTGGATAGTGAATCTGCTTTGAACATCATTACAAATCCAGTTCAGTATTCAAAGACAACACATATTGAAATCAAACATCACCTCATAGGGGACATATAAGAACAAAGTTTGAATTCAATGGTACATGTTTCACCTGAAAATCAGTTGGCTGATGTGTTTACAAAAGCACTTGATTCAGCATCTATTCAAAAACTGATTTCCTTATTAAGAACGCTAAATTTCAAATAATCATTTTTACAAAGTCAAAACAGCTGTTTTACAACTAATTTTTTGATAATATATATATAATTTTTTGAAAAAGACTGTTTGAATATCCTTTGATGTATAAACAATGAAAACTGTTGTTTTCAAAACTACTGATCAACAATCGATCATTGATTTCAAAATTACTGTTTTTCTAAACTACTGTTGAGAAAAATAATGAAAATAATTGTTTCATTACAATTGTTTATCCAAACTACTGATAAAACCAGTATTTTCAAAAGACTGAGCAATTTTATCCTAAACTACTTATCAAAGACAAACAACAGTTGTTTTGAGAATATAGCCATTGTTTCAGTAAAACAGTTGTTTTAACGGTAACTTTTAATCCACCACTTTGTTAAATTTCATTTTCTTACACCAATCAAAAGATTACCTTCCATAATCATTTTTCATAACCTTAAAGAATGAATGTGCATACATTACTCTCCGTCCCCTCAAACAATTTCTCATATCATTTGCTGTTTTTCTTCATCTTCTTTCTTCACTCACTACAATCATGGCGCAATACCTAAAACTCAAATACCCACATAACCTGTTACCATATCTCACAATAAGCTCATCCTACCCAGAATATGAAGACATCATCAGGGAACTCACCAGTATTACTTACTTTAACCTTCTCACCATTAATCCTAACATGTATCCTCAAACCCAAAATGAATTCTGGAAGCATGCTTCGATTTAGAATGAAGAGGATAATAGTACCCCTTTGTTAATCAACCCAAAGGTGGGACAAATAGATGTAATTGTGTCATCTTAACTCCTTTAGCAACATCTGGAGTTGAATGATGATGAGTTTCCTGCCAAAATTGATGCATCTACACTGAAGCCACAACTCACTGCGAGAGGTTATTTGGGTTTTACTCAAAAGGCAACACTTTACAAAAACTTATTTTCCTTTCCAATGAAGTTCCTTTTTCATACGTTGTTTCAGTGTATGTCACGCTAAACTACAATTTTGAATGAATTTCCATTAAATGTTCAATATCTGGCATATTCCATTATAACTAGTAAAACCAACTGCTTTTCAAAATCAAATTTCAATGATTTGATTTCCAATGTAAAAAATCAATGTTTGCATTAAACGGTAAACCATTTTTATTGCTTCCACGATTTTTGTTTGTTTACTTCTTGAAAGTTTTACCAAACTCTGACTTGATCCAAGGATCACCGATCCAAAGTTAAAGACTTCGATGAGATCTTTGCGAGAATGAAAGATTCCAAATCTTCAACCTTGGTTGATGAGGAGGAACCTACACAAACTACTGAAGCTCTGGCAGCAAAAACTACATAAGCTGAGCCCCCTACTCAAGGTGATCAGGGTACTCAACCTAGAATCCTGAAACCCACACATACCACCAAAAAGAAAAACTCCAAGAAATCCTTAAAACTAAAATACTCAAAGAAACCTAAAAAAGTAATTCAGGAGGATGAGTTGCTTGAATCACTAGTAGAAACACAAAGTCCACAAAGAAAATTATTGTTGTTACTTCCTCTCAACAAGTCACACCTCCACCTAAACCAGCTCCTCAGTTTTCCGCACAAAAGGAAGCTGTTGTAATCACATGGGACACACCTTAAAGGATTGAAGGGCAACTTTGTACTCCAACTCCAAGCTCCTCTCCCAGGGTAACTTCTCTTTCACCCCCATCAGATCATCATATTATAACAACATAAGAAATTGCTCAAGTACTTACCAAATAGTCACACATCGTTGAACATAGTCTGTTCTTTACCACGTCACCTGAAATGCTAACCACTGATAAAACTATTGATGTTGTTATAAGTAGTACTAACCTAGAGCAAGAGGAGTGTACAATCCTTATCACTACTGATGATTTGGATTTAGGATTAGGAGCAACTACTACAACTGTTGAAACAAATGTTTCACAGTTGGATAGTAGTTTCACCAATAAGACTCCTATCTTGGCAACAACTGCTGATATCTTGATATCAGAACCAGTTGGAAGTCCCAAGTAACAAGAAAAATGGGCATCTAAACAATTTCAAAATGCATCTTTTGATTTTGATTTAGATAAAACTATTGAGGTAGGTAAAACTATTGATGACATGACAACATATGAAACTATTAATATAGTTGAAACATTTCAAGAACTTGATCCATATGAAACATTTCAAGAACTTGATCAACTGTTTTATGAGCTTGGTATAGTGTGATGATTTGTGTTGTTTCCTTTCCAAGAACGAGGAACATTTGTCTTCAATTTTGAACTCTCTAGTAGGTAAACCAATCACATATTCACCATTGACTACTTTGTTCATGTTCTTGAAATTTACATAACACAATTTCATATGGTAAAGTCTTGATTCATTCTCTGTAGCCTTGGGAACAAAACATGTACCACAACTTGAAACAACATATTTCATTCTTAATTCATACAAATTGCCATTTCGTAGTGCCATCATCATAATCATCTCCGAAGGTATGACCAACTCAGGGTTCAAGTTCAAACAATGATTGTCATCAAATCCCACTTTATACCCTTTTTCACAAACTTGTGAAATGCTCAACAACTTGCACTGAAGTCATTCTACAAAATTATACACATTGTCAAATGACATTGTGCCCTTTATAAAAAAACCTTTACCCATAAACTTTCCATCATTTTCATCACTATCAAAAGCAATTGGGCCTTCATTTTTCTCCTTATAATTCACTAGTGACCTCTTATCCCATGTCATGCGCCTGAAACAACCAATGTCCATATACCATATGTCTTCTTAATCTGTGGCATGTTCTTGCACAAAAATAAAAAAAACTGATTAGTGTTAGAGAGAAACACAAGACAATGTGGCTTGTTCCCTCTAAATTGCAAGAATTACCGAATCCTCAAGATTCACTTCATAAACTTTTTCCTCGTTTTTCAATCTTTCAATAAAATCATAAGCAATTTCAGGTTTATCATCTTCATTCACTATAACATCCATCCTCTTTTCAAGAGTCTTCTTCTTGACCCAATTGTATCGTTTTGGATCCTTATCATAACTCATCAGAAAATTATCATGCTTTCGGTCATTATTTACAATTTTTTGTTTGACTGATTTGACAATTTTATCACTCTTTTTTAGTTGTTGATTTCTTCTGTTTGACTGATTTGACAATTTGAAAATCTTCACTTTCTTATGTTTCATAAAATTTCTCTTTTAACAAACTTCAATGTTCTTTCGTTGGTTCTATATATCAGTAGACTTCTTTTCAATTTTCTCATCACACTTCTCCATCACTTCTCTGCCTTTATGAAGATATGTATTATACATTTTCTAGTAAAGCCCAAAATCTCGACCAAACATCTTGGTATATGGTAAATCAAATGATTTTGGTTCATTTTTATGCTAGCAGGAATTGGTATGATGTCCATAAACATCACAAAATTTACACCACACTTTCCCATAAATTCCAAATGATTCATAACTTAAACTTGTGGTTAACCATTTCTTGAACCTATCACTAGGTCTTGGCATTTTTACACCAATTTTCTTTTGATGGCCAAAGAATTACTTACAATAGACATGAATAGGAGCTGATAAATTAACCTTCTCATCTTGTTTTGGTTTGCTCTCTTTCTTGAAATTAATTTTCTATGGCACCCGATTCAAGACTAGGTCTGTTCATTTTAGTTGGGGATCACCATAAACATTAAAAATCTCATGGTTAGAGTAAATAGGATATATTTTGAGCTAGTTTTGATCTTGTGGTCATTGGTGATAGTTTTGGTGATTAAGTTGTTGATTTCTTCTTGACTGACTTTGATTTCTTTTTCACTTGACTTGAAGATTGTTTTGAACTTAACTTGCTATTTTTATAGCACCTACAACTGCAACATTTTGAGCAAAATGATCCATTTTCACTTGAAGTGTTCTTTTCAATTTCACTGTTCTTAATAGACTGTGTAACACTTCCTTTCACATAAGAATTTTTTAAGTTTTTGTCATTTGAGAAATCAGATTTTATTTCACTAAAATCTATTTTTGACAAGTCAAACTCACCTTCATGTTCACAACCACATTTTCATAGTTCTTTACACCTTCTTATCTTCAAAACAATTTTGAATTGGTTAAAGTAGGCTTCTCTTTGTTCTTTATCCACCTTCAATGAATAATTGTCATTGAAAGGATGAGAAAATGATTTATATTTGTCTTAAGGTTTGATATCTTCCAACTTGCCAATGATAATACCAGTTGACACCAAATTCTTTAGTAATTCAAGTTTAACCTTAAGTTTTGTGTTTTTCACTTTCTCATCAGTAAACATCTTTTTTAACCCTTCAATCTCCACTTTGTATCTTGATTAAAGTCTAAAACCTTTAATACAATCTTCTTCTACATTTTTGATTTGTTGCTCATATGTCTTTTCACTGTCTTCATACACACTGATAATTCTATTTCTCTTGCTGATTTCAGCTTGCAAGTTCCCAATCTCTTTCCTCAAATCATCAATAGTTACCAAGAATTAAGAAATTGAAGGTTCTTAATATACCTTTGAAGTAGGTGATTCTGTTTCATTATTGATGTCAGCCATTAAAGTCACATTTTCTCTACAAATTGCCTCAACATGATTGCTCCAGTCAAAGTCACCATCCTGTGGTTCATGAGTGAGTACAACATTTCTTTGGTTTCTTGGTTTTTGATTATTTGCATTAGGCTGGAATTATTGTTTCTTGTTTGAGTTTGAAGTTTGGTTTGGAAGAGCTTGGTTGTGGTTTTGGTTTCTTGGTTGATGTTGTTGCGTGTTGATTGGTTGGTTATGCTATTGTTGAAAGTTTTTCTGATTTTGTGTTGTTTAAGGATAGGGGTTTTGATTTTTTATTTTGGTTTCTTTGGGTATTGAAGTTAGTTTGATTGTCATTGTTGTTGAATTTATTTTGATTCACTTGCCCTTGATAATTATATTGCTTTGGTAAGTTACACTTTCTTGCAAACTGACCAGGTTGTTGACAGTTGTAGCAAATTGCTTTTGATTTGTCAAATCCAATACTGTCATTTTAACCAGCAAAGTTTGATCTTCCATTCCTGTTATAAAATCTCTTGGTCCTCAAGGCCAATGTTATAGCCTGCCACTTTTTATCGATATCTTCCAGATCATCACAATCAATATGTTCAAGATCTTCTTGAATAACACTTGTGCGAATTAAGTTCTTGGCTACAAAAGCATTATAGGACTCAGTTTACGTTGAGAACAAGGCTTGATATTCATTTCTTTATGGTGCAGGACTTGAGCTTGATGGCACTTGACCACTAGCTATAGAAGCAACATGAAAAATCATTTGCACATTAAATCTTGATTTTCTTGAACTTGGATAAGATGAAGAAGCAACATGAAAAATCTTAGGTGATTCAACAAAATCAGCTGGTTCTTCAATAATAGGAATTTGCTGCAGAGACCAGATGTTCATGCTTCTCATAGGAGAAATTAAAGCATTTGCCAAAGGAAAACTGGGCTTATCCTCCTTTATCATGTTGTTATGAATCATATCTCTCTCTACAACTTGAAGAAAAGCTAAGAAAACATCTAACTTCATTTGCCAAAGGAATTTATAGCAATTTCATTGCAGCAGTATACCATTCACCAAAAAAAGGATGTACGAGTTTTTTGTTGTGATCATTGTCAATGATTTTCAAATCTGTCAATATACTATGGCCACAAACCTCTGAATTATAGATCTCAGTCGTTCACCAGGTTTGAATTTGAGCCTGTCAATTTGTTGTTTCAACCTATCCTTATTGAATTCCTTCAACTCCACATTCCCTTCAAACATGTCAAAGCAGCATCATACATGGTCTTAGCAGAAGTATGATGTTGAACACTTGTAAGAATTTCCCATGATAATATCAATTTTAGCATGGACATAGCCTTCTCATCCCTTCTTATCATCTGCCTTTTTGCTGCCTGATTTGCTGTTTAACCAACATAAGGTGTATATGAATTATTGACCTTCCTTAATAGATTTCCAAACATCTGAATCACTGTAGCTTACAGTATCTTGGAACATAACCTTCCACTTGATATAATTTGTCTGTCCTAACAAAATTGGGATCTTGCAAGTAAACACCTCTTGATCCAAATCCATTTTGTTTAAGTTTTCTAAAACTATAAGAAAAAACTTAACAATATTTTTCTGTTTTTTATTTTTGTTTTAAAAATAGAAATTAAATTTTAAAAATTACAAACAATTTAAATAAACATAAAAAATTGTTCAAAATCTATAGATCTAACCTAAATCAGTCAGATCAGAGCCCAACAGAGTTGTAAAATAGATTCAAACCAAGATCTAGATAAGATCATAATAAAAAATAGAGTAGATAGCTTTAGAACACTTTTCAACCTTCCACGAATGCATATCTGAAGAATAATTAATGGAACAACATGACTTACGACACTAATCAATCGAAAAGTGCTCAACTGAAGTCATCATCTTCAATCTTCAACAATTTCACAAATCTAGTGTCGGAATACTCTTTCAATAGCGGAAAAGAATAATCACACGTAACACTAATTATGAAGACCGCTGATTATAACTGGCGGAATCAAATGTAATTAGTAAGATACTAAAATAGTTGATGACAACAGATCAATAAACTCAAAAGATTTCCATTGCATTAAATGATTAATCAATAAGGTACAAGGAAATTTTGGGTTTGAAGGAATGGCGAATCTAAATACAATGTGCTCAGAGTTATAGGTTAGGTCAGAGGTGTCCCGTCAAATTGACATAACATTCTATTTATAGACCACCTAGAATTTCTTCTAGAAACCCTAATGATTAGCTAAAACAAAATATAATACACGTATAAAAGGTCTTCGAACAGATTTCTTAATGACGAGCATGGTTCCATTGACCTTGTAATCTAAGAGTATGCTCGCGATTTTACTTCGAGTAGACAAACACTTAGAATATTTGTAGTGTGTAAATATTCCTCTCAAGCAATCTTCATTTTCACAAGCATACCAAACTTTTCTCGGATATGCTTCTACGAGTAAGAAAGTTCTTGATCGAATCAATTTAGTCTTTGCTTAAGATTATTTGAGCAAACCAAGTATACTCAGGTACTGTAGGCTTCCTCGAGACTGAATCCTAGCTGGGAGTAACACTTAGAATATTTTCATAATTTCAGTAAGAAAATACTTATGATTCCTTTTATTATAAACCTTACTCGACCCACTAAGTTGCTCAAAAGTTTTTTAAGAAATGTACCTTCACAGGTTTGCTCGATAGC
Source organism: Bidens hawaiensis (assembly GCF_021521415.1). Taxonomy (NCBI): domain Eukaryota; kingdom Viridiplantae; phylum Streptophyta; class Magnoliopsida; order Asterales; family Asteraceae; genus Bidens; species Bidens hawaiensis. The sequence goes on from NW_027505730.1 coordinate 123,386, forward strand.
AATCCATGCTTGATCGATAACAATCCTTTCTCGATGACATGTACTATTCTCAAAATCCTCACTTAGAAGATTCTTGAAGTTTATCCCGCTCGAATAAGGATATCTTGCTCGAGGAAGTGTTTTCCTTGCTCGAAGTGCATAAGCTTGCTCGAAGTCAATACATAGCCAATTCCAGAGAGGTTGAGAAGATTTCAAAATATGCATTAGATCCAACATCATCGCAATCGGCGTCACCTATGAGCCACCGAGAAATGACTCGTTAAAGGGAGAAGTAGTCCCTGAACGCACGAGCCAGATTGCAGTGCCCGCCCGTCAGCATGCACTGCAAAAAAAAGGCCATGGAGATGCAATGATTTTCCACTTGTTGACAACCCTGTATGGTCAAAGCGATCAGTATGTGCAGGTACCTGTACAATAAAATATTATATTGATGTGCTCAAAGTAGTCTATGGTTTTTTAATAAAAACTGGACTAGACACACCTAGGAATAAAACCTAGATAACCCTAAACCAAAGCACTAACAACATGCAAGTGTACCTATTGGGTGTAGTATAGCTAAATGGACATCTTCTTGGTAAGAACTCATGTTCTAAACCAAAACTCTGGAAGTTTCATCTTCTTTTTTAAAAATCACCTTGTTAATCCTTTATGATCTTACCCCAAGTTTCATAAAAGGTGAACTTTAGTGGAAGAATCCATATAGAGATTTCAAGGTGTGATTTTAGCACAACTCATTTGTGTTCTTGATTTTCTTTCAAACCATCTTGCGCTTTCGTAACAATAGACTAAGCTATTAACTATATTCATGTTATTTAGCTTAAGTTCTCAAAATGTTCAAAAGTTATAAATGTTTTTCAACCTTAAGTTTTGTTTATCAAAGAATTCCATCTTGGTTGTGAGTGAAAGATTATATGGTGAAGTTGCGATCAATAGTTTTACAACCATAAACCCACCAAACCTAACACAAGAAAATGGATTAATATAGTTTCTAAAATCTTCAATTAATAAATTCTAAAAATACTTAACTCTTGTTCATGACCCTCGAAATCATATTTTGGTTTGTAGAAGTGGTATTCCATGACAATACTTGATAAACTAACATAGTTTGTGGCTTATACCCAAACTCTCTTGATAACTAACAAAATTTATGGTTTATACCCAAACTCTCTTGATTCTAACATAACTAACAAACTATGTGGTTTATATCCAAACCCTCTTGATTCTAACATAACTAACAAGTTTGTAGTTTATACCCAAACTCTCTTGATTCTTATTGTCATAACCCTCCAAGTTATCTTTTGATGAGTTGTTGAAGTGGTAAACATATGACAAATTCTTGAGTAAATTATTATGACTCATGTGTATATATATATATATATATATACATATACATATTTTGCCATTCGTGCTTACACACTTCATTTACCTTTTAGGGTGACGACGGTGTTCAAACATCCAAGATTTTAATCCATTCTATCGTAACTTAAATTGCCAAATGGTGAGTTATACTCGATCCCTTTTGTTGGGTCACGATTTAGTTAGACTGACGCATATCAAAAGGCCACGAAATTATCAAGACTGAAGTGATATAAACAAAGACGAGTTGAAGAATTGCATTATGGTTGTGATGGTGTAATACCGAAATCCCTAAGGATTTCGTTTCTCTAGTAACACCGAAACACCTATAGATTTCGGTTAGGCTAGTTTGGGCTTGGTTGGACTTGGCCTTTGAACCTTTTGTATGGTAACCCTATATATAGTTAATGTGTAATCATTAGTTAGGGTTAATCAGTGGTAGCCACCATCATACTATCAGAGTGCTTAGACGGGTATAGGTTTATGTATTTGACGATTTGTTAATAATATAATCGTATGCATTGAAACCGTATCATCTAATCTTGCTATTGTTATTCGTATTTTTGTTCTTGAATCACCACGGTATTTGGATTCCACACAATATCGTGTTCGAGTTGATATATATATATATAGTTAATGTGTAGTCATTAGTCAGGGTTAATCAGTGGTAGCCACCATCAAACTATCAGAGTGCTTAGACGGGTATAGGTTTATGTATTTGACGATTTGTTTATAATATAGTCGTAACCATATCATCTAATCTTGTTATCGTATTGTTAATACTTTTCTTGAATCACTCTACGTTATATTCTGAAATAACGTTGGTTTGTTGATATCATATTGCATAGATCCGTTTTCGGGACTTATAAGTGGTATCAGAGCCAATTGACCTATTCTAGGCTCGGTTGTGATCTCAAAAGATTCAAGATCTGTTGGTTCATTGTTGTTTTTGGTGAGTTTGGTGGGTTGGTGTGTTTTTTCCGGTGAACAGTGTTTCAGGGAAGAAAGAGTTTTATTTTTGGCTATGGATTTGGTATTATTGGGAAACAATTTAAATCCCTTAATTCTCGGTATTTAGTTTGTTGCTTATATTAATCAGTCAAACTTATTCTTGGGTACTTTAGATTGATTTCGGGGGTATTTAAAGGATTTCGGTCAAAGAATCTGGAGTTCTGGAAAAGATACCATCGTTTTCGGCCAATTCTGCTAGTTCTCAGTCACTTTCTAGAGTTTTGTCAGGTCCCCGATTTCAGCTGGATCTTACTCAAATCATGTCATAACTCACACAAATAGATGTGTTGACAAGGGAGTTAATGAGAGGTTGCTATATTTAGAAAGTTCATCGTTTGTTAATGGCGGAATCAATAACAAACATATGGTTGCTCAAAACGTATTCAAAGGTAATCAACACAAACAAGATTTACTCAAAAGATTTGCATTTATATAAATGAATCATACAAAGTGGATAATCGTTTTAGGGTTTCTTGATAAGGAAGGTTTTCAGCTGTCACACATAAAATTCTTTCATAATAAATGTGACTCTCTACCTTGTTGTGTTTTTTGTGTGTCTTTTTTTTAGGTGTGCCCTAAATTATTCCATTTATAGGCCTGACACCTGTAGACATCTGTCATTCCTTCTAGAAACCCTATCCGATAATACATATTCAAATTACATATTCAGAAATATTCTAAGTGTAAAACAAGTCTTCCGGGTAGGCTTTGCATCAATCTTGTCTTTCCGAGTATGCTCGGCCATCCTTCATAACTTGGTAACATAGAAGTGTGCTTGGGATCAGTTTCCGGGTAGACTTTACTTGAAGAGTATTTTACCAAGTAAAATACTCACCGGGTAGACTTCAATCTTCTTGGCTTTATCAGACTTTGCTTGACAAATCCTTACGAGCAACCTTGTTCTTCAGTGGTCCTATCAACTCCTTGCCTGGAATAAGCTTATTAGCAAAGTGTGCTCGGAGGCACTTTACCTTGCTAGAGTTGAATCCTGCCCGATGATACTTGTGATACTTCATTATACACTGGGCATACCCGGACCATCTTTATTAATGAATACCTTGCCCGATCTCCAAATACTTGGTTTCTTGAGCTTGGTTAGCCTAAAGCTTACTCGGAAGTGAACTTTACTTGGCTATGAAGAACAAACCTGCTTGATAAAGTGATCCTTGCCCGGACTTGCATATATTAGTGAACCATACCCGGTAACGTACTAATTAGCAAACCCTGCTCGGACATTCACTAAAGAAGACTTAGTGAAGATAACCTTGCCCGATAGAAAAAATATCGTGCCCGGCTAAGTAAAAGTATGCTCGGAGGCCTAGGGTGTGCCCGGATCCATACTCAGCGAATTCTGAGGAGGTTGAGAAGATTCCAATCTTCCATCTGATCAGTTTTGTGTCAAATCTTGACTCAACAATCTCCCCCTATATTGGAACACCTCAGCTGACCCAAAACATTTCTAAGGTTACTTACACTTAGTCAAAATACACATCAAATTAAAAGTCAAATTACATATTCAATTATCATAAATAAAAATTACATATTCAAAAAGGCTCTCATAAGACATTACAAAGTAAAAGCCTAGTCTTGGAATTTTGTCTTTTCCATGCACTGTAAGCGGCTTGCCTTCTGTTTGTTATCACTGATGCAGCTCTCATTCTGAAGATATCAAGGGCTTGGTAATGAGTATGACCTTCTGGTATGACCCAGTCCCTAATATCCATTAGATCTTCATCATGTAAGCAATTCAAATCTTCATCCTTCTTGATAATCCCCAGTATTTTTCCATCAGAATTTCTCAGCAAGTAATGGTCATCTTTTTCTTTGTATTCCACTTCAGTAATGATGCCATTTCTTTGGACTGTGTAGTTGGGGCGTATCATTCTTCTCTCAAGACTTATGCATGTGTTCATGTTTGACAGTGGATGCTTATCTCTGACACTCATCTTGTAGTTTGTTTCAGCTATGTCCATCCTTCTTAACTTTACAGTTCTCTTTGATCTGTGAAGTTGGGCAGTCTTCCAGTTTCTCTTTTCTTTTAGGAATCTGAATCCTCTGTCTGCTTCATCTCTTAAGAATTTAGAAAGATTATTCATCTGTTTTCCAGCCACTCTGTTTCTGTTTCTAAAATCATACAAACTGAGTGTTGTCATTCTTTCTAATTATTCTTGAGTGTATTAATAGAAATCACTTCTCACAACTATATCTTTTAGTTGTCTACTTTCCATAATCACTCTTATGCATTCACACACAGAATCATAGTAAATCTCTCTAGGAAGATCCACATCTGACTGTGGTCTTATTGTTCTTTGTTGTGCAGATCTACTTGATTCTCCTCTACCACTTTCACCTCTTCCACCTTCACATCTTCCACCTTATGGATATCTTTTTGAAATTTGTGGTCTGAAAGGAACAAACTTCTTGGGTTTTCTGGGCCCCAAATTAAAGAATTTGATGTAGACTGTTTCAACCATTTCAGTTGGAAGGTTGGCAAGCTCAACAACATTTGCTCCTGCATCTCTAAGAGCTAGCAACATTTTCTCCATACCAGGAGTTCTTGACAAACCAGCAGGTACAAAACTTCCATCTGCAAAGTATCTAGGATTCTCCCTTTCTTTTAGAGCTTTCTCCTATCCAGCTTTTTGAATATGGAAGAGATATTTCAAATCCTCCTTTTCCAAAGCCTTGAAAGAGGCTTCATCCATTCCTCTTTGAGTAATCATTATATTCCTTAGAATGTTGATCATCTCTTCATTTTCCCAAGGTATACAAGGTTCATCTTCAGATTCAGAATCCACTTCTTGTGGAGTAGGGGTTTCAACAACAGGAACTTCCTTAGACACTTCCTTTTCACCCTGTATCTTCTGTTTCTCCCTCAGAGTAATTATCTTTCTTTTCTTTATTTGAGGTTCAACAGATGTTTCAGCAAGTTTGGTAGAGCTCTCAGTTTGGACCTTCTTCAATTTTTCTTTTCTTTTCAGTTTGTTGTACTGATCAAATACTGATTCTCTAGATAGGTTCTCAACGATCTCAGGCTTTAACCCTTTATCAAGCAAGTAACCACACATACCTCCAAATTTCTTCTTCAAAATTTCCAATTTCTCAGTCTTCTCATTCTCTTTTACACTTTTTTCAATAACCTTTTCTCTTTCACTGTTGTAAAGGTCTTGGAGTTGGTCAACTGTGAAGTGAGACAGATCTTTCTCTAAATAATTATGCCTTCTGAGATATTCTCTGTATTTCTGGAAGTCTCTATTCTTTTATTCCATCCTTTACTTGAAACCATCTCTCTCTTTGTCAAGACTCTTTTGCAACTGATCATTATCAAGATCAGCCAAAGTTTCAAAACTTATGCCATACTTCCTCAACTTTACAACCAATGGATGATTTCTCTTAGCTTCTCTCATACTCAACTCAATGTTAGCTCTCTGCTCATTAGTCATTTCTATCTGTGGAGATTCAGCATTAACAGCTTCACCTCCTTTTCCTTGATCATCATCAGGATTATTATCATTATCTGAATCCTCAGATTCATCCTCTTGTTCAGTTAGATTATTCATTGCATCAATCTTGGGTTCATCAGAGGGTGGATGCTCTGGGGTTGATTCAGTTTGAGCAGGTACATCAGGGACACCTGGAATCTGTTGACCAGGTTGCAGTGGAATTGCTCTGATTGGACTATTATCATTATCACCCTCATCATCAGGAGTCTCAACATATCATTTGTTCTTTTCATCCCATTTTCCTCTCTTTGTTCTCCTCTCATCAGTTCTTTATAGTTCATCAAACTTCCCCTTTCTTGTATACACCTGTTCAAACCTTTTGGCTCTTTCCATCCTGATTCTGGTGATATTAGCCAACATTTCTTCAACAGAATCACCAGTAGGCCTTTCAGGTTCCTTTTGTGGCATTTCTTCAGATTCACAAGCCTTTTCAGATTCCTTTTCAGGTTGGCTTTGTGGTTGAAACATACTAACCACCATAGCCAAGGAATTGTCAGCTTCCTCAGTTCTGTTCATCATAATCAGTGTTTCAATTGCTTCTTGATCAGCCACTTCATCAAAAATTTCTTTAGCAAGATTGGCCTGATTGTTCAAATTTTCTTGCTCTGCCATTTCTTCTGGAGTCAATGTTTGAGCCAATATCTCCCTATCCCTTGTTTCCCTTAGAATATTCTCTTGTTCTCTTAAGGCAGCAGCAACAATTTCATCATCTGTAAACAACACATCTTTCTCTGGATATGCCTTAATAGGCTCCTCTTCACAGACTTTTGCTTTACCTTTCTCAATTCTTCTTCTCTCATCCTCTTCATCTTCAGACTGTACAAAGTCATCTATTTCTTTCTCAAGTGCTTCCAGTTCTGGATCATGCTCTACTCTCTTAGAACTTGCTTGTTGATCAGTTTCTGGTTCAGTGTTTATAAGCTCCTCAGTAGTAGCATTTTCATCAATCATTACTTCAGTCTCTACTTCTGTTTGTACATCAGTCAAGACATCAGTAGCTATGTCAGTTAAGACATCAGTAGCATTGAAAACATCAGTAGCTAAGTCAGTAGCAGCTACATTCTCCTCAACATCTGTCTTTTCAATCTCATCCATTCTCCCATCATTCTCTTCAACATTCTTTTCAACACTTACCTCATCCCTTTCCACATTTCTCATTTCATCATTTCTTTCTTCATTGTAGTCATAATCTTGTTCTCCTATATCTGATCTGTCACCCTTATATTCATCATCTTCAATCCTCCTTTCCTCACTACTTTCCTCTCCATCATCATAACCAATCATAATCAATTTCAAACTGTCTGCAGTCTCCACAACTGTTACAGTTTCAGTTTGAGCATCTACACCAGAGATAGTTGGCATATTATCATTCTCCCCCTGTTTTGGGGCAGCTGAGGTCTTCTCAACCTCCTGCTCCAGGGCTTGAATTCTCAGTTTTGCTTGTACCAACTTCTCTAACAATATCACATTCTCCTCTGTCACCTCCTCATTTCTTCTCTTCAACTCAGCATTTTCTTTTAACAGAGTTAACATGTCAGTTTCAATGGGTGGTGTTGTAGGTTGTGATGTGGAAAATGGTTCATATTCAGCTTGGTCATGGGTTGTGGTGTGAGTTTGGTAATTGGATTGTTGTGGTGATTGTGTATGATGTGGGCTTGGAATGAATGGATATGAGTGTACAGGGCTATATGTTGGTGGTATTTGTGGTGTTGGGGATATATGGGTTGATGTATCAGGTTGGATAATGGTTTGGTTAACGTGTGGTGATGACTGTGGTGGTGATGGTATAATGGGTTGGTCAATGTGTGATGGTGACTATGGTGGTGTTGGAATAGGTTGATCTGGTTGTTCAATTTTCTCCCCCTGATCAGGTGCATCAACTTCGATAGCTACTCCAGCTCCTCCTTCATCTCCATCATCAGAGTCATCCTCATCACTCTCAACATCATCTCCTCCTTCCTTCTCTGAGCTTAACTCAGGCACTGGCATCACATTCAAGTCATGGTCCAATAACCATGGCAAGATCTCAAATGGAGTTTCAACATTGAATCTATTTGCAACACCAGGATTCTTAATTCTCTTGTATGTATCAGGGTTTTGCAGTAGGTGAGTAATTCCCATAGTGGGTAGATCTTGTAATTCTCTGTTGAAGATTATCTGCAAGAACCTTGGATATTGTAAGAATCTGTCCCTCTCAGCCTTCTTCAAGTTTGCTACCAGTCCATCAAAGATCATTTTTGAAAAATTAAAGGGTAGATCATACATAATCCCAACAATAGAGTTTACTAAATCATGACTCATCAAAGTCCATGATCCTTTTCTGGGAGCAAACCCCTGTATCACATGGTGAATAAGAAACCTGTACAACATTGGGAACATACCCTTTTGAAACTGTCCTTCATGCACAGTTCCTTGATATCCCATGGCATGTTCAAATATTTTCAGCAGGTGTGTTGTATTGAATTTTATGTGGTAATGATCGTCATCATTCAACCGTAAACATCTTTTGATCATTCTTTCAGTCACATGTATCTCATGGCCAGCAACAGAGGCTTCAATTCTTCGGCCATTGATGTCATCCACAAGTGTTGCAGATCTCCAGAAATCAAGTGAGTGATTTCTGTAGATGACAGGACTTTCTGTAAGGGCAAAACTGACATTTGACCTAGCCATCCATGTAATCATTGGTTCCACCGGCTCATTGTCAGGTGTGACTTGTAAAAGTGCACACATATTGTGTTTCTTTTCAAAGAAGTACTTGGGCTGTTCTTCTTCTGCCATATCTAATCATTACAAACAAACATATTCAAAGTGAAATTACTTTAAGCAATTTCAAGGTATAAAAATGAAGAAGAAAGAAAGAAAAATCATCAAGAACCTGTTCTTCGACAAGTTTATAACCTAAACACATAAACAAAATATTAGTAAACAAATACATAATCAATGCCCATTATAATCTAATCATGATCGAAAAACACATTATTGTTGCTCACCGAGTCGGAATTAGAGGACTGATACTAATTAGGGTTTGGATTAATTATGAATGCGATAGGTCGGTTTAGGTTTCTTAGCGAGAAAGCAGTTGCAGTGGAAAGAGAGAGAGAGAGAGGGAAATATAATGTTGAAAATTTTGCCTAACTCCCTCTTATATACCTTTTGAAAGTGGGTGTTAAATGCTTTTTGTCGTTTTATGAATTATTAGATGTCAAACAGTAAAATTATCCATTTGTTATTTTAAAACAATTTTAAAACATATAAACACTTTATCATTTTAAGCTTAGCAAACCTTACTCGGAAAAGTAATCCTTTGCAAGGTTTGCTGGGTATATTTCCACTTATACAAAGCTTACTTGGAGAATATTTAAACCTATTTTGATAACATTTTCTTTTAATTTTATAAGGGTTACCCGATCCCTTTTAGTCACAGACCATGTTTGATTAAGCTATGTAATTTAAAGTCAAGACATTATGAAGAAAGCTTACCCGACATACCAGATTTCTTGAGAACTTAATCACAAGATAATTAATCAAGTATAAAATATCAAATAAACATTCTTGCTAGGAATCAGTTAAGATCCCCATATAAATTTCTCAAATTTAAATTAAGACCTTAATCTAACATAAACTCTATAAAAATCAGAAACATATTCAATCAATCATACTAAACACATATTCAATCAAGTAACACATTCATTCAAGTATGCTTGAAAACATAGTGTGTCCGAGCAACCTACACAATGTTAGTGTGCCCGAACAACCTTCTAATACAAAGTATACCCGAACAATCTTCCTAGAGTACAAAGTGTGCCCGGAAAGGACTTCTAGCAGATAGTGTACTCGGAAAATCAACTTTTGAAAATTACCAAGTATATTAGGGGAACAAAAGTGTACCCGAAATATAAAGTGTATTCGGAAAACCAAGTTTGCCCGAAAACACTTGTAATTTCAAAGAAAACATATTCACACACACAAAGCTTACTTGGTGTACTCAAGGAGTTCACAAAGTTTGCTTGGAATATCAATCAGCATAAACAAAATGCAAAGCTTTCTCGAAACAATTTTCTCTTGTTAATTGGCTAGCTAGAACACATAATCATCTCAAGACTTCAAGCTTGCTCGGGAAATTTGTACAATGGTGTACCTTACCCGAAAAGTGTAAACACTTCACAGCATGCCCGCAAATCATAAACTTAGTCAAAAATGACAAAGCTTGCTCGGAAAGGCTATGAATCACCAAACCTTACTCGAAAATGCATATTAACACATATTCAACTGTTTTGTACTCGGAAAGGTTTGAGAATATCATACCTTACCCGAAAATACATATACACACGTATTCAACTGTTTTGTACCCGGAAAGGTTTGAGTATATCATACCTTACCCGGAAATACATATTCAAACAGTTTGTGCTTTGGAAGGTTTAATAACATAAAACCTTACCCGTACTTATATATTCAACCTATTTTAGGCAAAATGCAACACTTTTTGACTTAAATCACTTGTCTAAAACAATTTTATTTTAAAGATCATAGTTTAAGAGCAAATGGTGCACTTAGAGATCAAATTTCAGTTAATTTTCTTTTCAAAACAAATTCATTTTGTAAACTGAAAAGATCTCAGGAATGGGATCATATTGACTAAGTAGCTTTCTAAACACTTCATTCTCAGCATTATTATGACTACAAAGACAGGTCAACAGCAGGTCTAGACTTAACATGATTTTCATCTCTTTGGTGATATGATTAAGTTTCAATTAAGTTGCAGAAAATTTAATGGATAACACTTATTGTGTTCTGGTGCTCCTTATCTATCCTCAAGGCTTATTTGGCTTTCTCCAGATCACCCCAGTTTGACTTTGACCCCCTGGTTTTGGTTAAAAACTTTAATGACAGAACATATTTTTTTAAAATTTATAAGATATTTCTTTTCAAAACTACAAACATATGTGAGGTTGAAAGTTGGACTTACATGCCATGCAAGTCGGTCTTACAGGCCTTTCATTCAGTATGTTTAAAGGAATTATATGATTGCCTCCACCCTTGTAGTTCTGTAATTAACCCTCATGTTTGTATTTTCTCAATAAAAATTTGTGAACATGTTGAATAAACATTTGAAATTAAAGTAGTTCACATCATTTCTTTGTCATTCCTTTAAAAAAATGATTCATTTAGGGTAACCAAAGACCAACAGGCTTGTGTATGACTGGATAATCACTTTTCTGCCTATCGTTTGAAAAGATTTATCTAGGAACATGCATAGACAGCAATGTAACTCCATATAAATTTTAGCATTTTCTTTAAGTTTATATCACCTTAGATTTTACTTATCATGAGAAAGCAACCATACATGTCAATGACTGTACTAAGAGCCCTTTTAGCCTAATAAATCCATATGATTGGCTAAGTAGTCAATGTACTATCGTTTCCCTTTTATATTCAGTTTAATATTCAGTCACCCCAATTTCTCTTAATTTTCAGGTAAATGGCTGTTCTATTTGACCACAAGTGGTCAACAGGACCAAACATACATGTGAATATATGTCCTTTCAAAGTCAGAGCTATTGACATAATTTTAAGTGAAGGAATAAGAAACAAGTTATAATTGCTCCAAATGCTTTCAGTTTTCTGGTTAATGGCTATCCTTTTAATCTTTGCAGATTGCAGGACCAAACATACATTGGTGTATGCCCTTCCAACTAAGCAAATGACATAAGTTTCAGCAAAGATAACTACTTGAGACTTTTCATTGAAAAATCCTTCTTTTAAACTTCTTTAAAGCTTGAACTGAATAATCTTATCATGTCTCTACACCATTAACAACATGCTCATGTTTTGGTTCAAAATATAGTATTTAGGAAGAATTCAATAGAAAATTCATTTTATCACTTAATTTTGTCATAAAACACATTTTGACATAAACAGTTGCAGCACATAATCAAATCTTAATCAAACATAACATCATCAAGACAGATAGACAGTACACACATTCAAAGTCTATTCTATCATAACAACATTAGAAGATCAGATAAAACACATATTCAACCAATTAAGCAGTGATGTCAGATAAGCATTTTAGCAGATAATTCACAACAAGACTACTTATCTTAACATCACAAACACACATTAACTAATAAACATGCAAACATATTAATCAAATCAATCATGTCAATTTTTGCACACATAATCAGTCAAAGCACATAACGATCAACGTATTCAATAGCATACTCAGGATCACACTCAAGCATATTCACATAACATTCAATTTGTGAAACCTCTAAACAAAGTATTCAATTAGCACATAGATGTATACAACCAAGAACACATCCTTAATCAGATTTCATCAGAGTTAATCATTCCTAGGGCTTTCAAAAGAAAGTTGAACCTGGTTCTATCAAGTGGTTTGGTGAATAGGTCAGCCAAATTGTCACTTGTATCAACTCTTTGCATTTCAATCAAACCTTTTTCACTACAATCTCTGATGAAATGATGTCTGATTTCAATGTGCTTAGTCTTAGAATGTTGACTGGATTCTTAATAGTAAAATATGCAGCAGTATTATCAATAAGGATAGGGGTGTTCAGAAAATTCAAACCATAGTCCAGCATCTGGTTCTGAATCCATAGAACTTGTGCACAGCAAGCAGATGCAGCAACATATTTAGCTTCTGCAGTTGAGATTGAGACAGTTGTTTGCTTCTTGCATTGCCATGACACTAGCCTTTCTCCCAAGAATTGACATCCTCCTGATGTTGACTTTCTGCTCATATTGCAGCCATCATAATCATTGTCTGTGTAGGCAATCAGATCAAATGATTGATTCTTTGGATACCAAATTCCCAAATCTGGTCTTCCCTTCAAATATCTGAATATTATTTTAATAGCATTCATGTGGGAGACTCTTGTACTTGACCGGAATCTTTCACACACACATACAGCAAACATGATATCTGGTCTTGTAGCAGTCAGATACATCAGAGATCCAATTTTTGCTCTGTATTCATGTTCATCTACAGGCTCCCCCTTTTCATCTGCAATAATCTTTTCTTTGGTATCCATTGGAGTTGAGACAGTTTTGTACTCATGACAGTTGGACTTGTTCAAGATGTCCTGCACATACTTATTTTGATGAATGAAGATCCCTTCAGCCTTTTGTTGAACTTGTAATCCGAGAAAGAAGTTCATTTCTCCCATTGAACTCATGCTGTATTTGGACTTCATTACCCCTTCAAACTCCATACACATTTGTTCATTTGTAGAACCAAAGATGATATCATAAACATACACTTGTAACAAAAGCAAGTCTGATCCCTTTCCTTTGTAGAAGAGTGTCTTGTCAATGGCTCCTCTTTTGAAACCATTTTCAATAAGATGATTTGACAGCTCATCATACCATGCTCTAGGAGCCTGATGCAATCCATAAAGGGCTTTGTTTAGCTTATACACCCTGTTTGGATACAAAGGATCCTCAAAACCTGGAGGTTGAGCTACACACACCTCTTCATCTATCTTTCCATTTAGGAATGCAGACTTAACATCAAGCTAGAACACCTTAATGTTCTTTGAGGCAGCATACGCAAGAAAGATCCTGATAGCTTGAAGTCTTGCTACAGGAGCAAAGACTTCTTCAAAGTCTATTCCTTCTTCTTGAAGACATCCCAGAGCTACAAGTCTAGCTTTGTTCTTAATCACCAAACCCCTCTCATCCCTTTTATTCCTAAAAACCCATTTGGTTCCTATTGCATATCTGTCAAATGGCTTATCAACAAGATCCCAGACATGTACATCTCTAAACTGTGCCAATTCTTCCTGCATAGCCTCCACCCAACTATTGTCTTTCAGTGCTTGAGCAATATTCTTTGGTTCTATTTGGGATAGAAAACAGGAGTAAAGACAGATGTTTGCAAATTCTGAGTGACTTCTTGTAACTCTTTCATGCAAATCTCCAATGATGTTTTTAGAAGGATGATTCTTTTCCACATAAGGAGTTTGAACAATCATATCTGTAGACACAGTTGTGTCAAGATTTGACTCATTGAGTTCTGGTTCTTTAATGATCAAATCAGTCTCTGCATCATGAAATTCTGGTGCTTCATCATTATGTTGTCCTGATGTAGATGCACCATTGTTTCCAATATTTAAGCTTTCAAATAAATGCTGAAATCTTGCAGTAGATGCAGCTTCTTCTTCACTTGCTTGGTTGCTTGAGCCTTCCTCATTCTGAACTTGATCATTCTGAACATCTTGATTATCTTCTTGAGCTTGTTCAACAATATCATTTGAGGAATTCTTCACAAAGGTATATTCCTCTTCTTTTCTAGAAACCTTTTTCCACAATTTTTCTAAGTCCAGTGGTTTCTTCTTTTTCTCTTCAATTACACTGGTCTTGTAGAATGAATCATCAAAGTCTTCAGAATAAATCTTGAAAGACCTTATTAACTTTTCATGATCAAACAGCCATGCTGCACCATCAACTGTATTGAATTGATTATCATTAAAAATGATGTCAGATGATTCTATGACACTCAAATGGTCTTTCACATATACTCTGTAAGCTTTTGAGTGTGTAGAATATCCAACAAAGAAACAATCTAGAGACTTTGTTTGAAACTTGTTCAAATAATCTCTAGTGTTCAAAAGAAAACTTTTACATCCAAAGGGCTTGAAAAACTTGATATAAGGCTTTCTGTTGTGGAATATTTCATAAAGAGTCTTTTTATGCCTTTTGTTTACAAGCACCCTGTTATGAACATAGCAAGCAGTGTTTATTGCTTCAGCCCAAAAGGTAACAGGCAGATTAGCATCTGCTAACATGGTTCTTGCAGCCTCAACTAAAGTTATATTTCTTCTTTCTGCAACACCATTTTGTTCAGGAGTTTTAGGAGCTGAGAATTGTTGAAGTATTCCCTTTTCTGTACAAAATTCTTGCATAACTCCATTCTTGAACTCAGTACCATTGTCACTTCTCATCATTTTAACCTTCTTATTCAACTTGTTCTCAATCATTGTAACACAACCCTTAATCAACTCTGCAGTCTCATCTTTGGTACTTAGGAAACAAACCCAAGTATATTTTGAATAGTCATCAATGATCACAAGACAATATCTTTTCTTTCCTATACTTGGCACACTCATAGGACCAAAAAGATCCATGTGAAGTAATTCAAGTATTTGATCAATTGAATTGATGAGCTTAGGCTTATGAGTAGATTTGTGTTGTTTTCCCTTTTGACATGAATTACAATGATCTTCCAATTTGAACTCTCTTGTAGGTAATCCTATGACATGCTCACCTTTGACAAGTCTATTCATGTTCTTTAAGTTCACATGACACAGTTTCCTATGCCACAATTTGGACTCATTTTTAGTGGCTTTGGAAACAAAACATGCACCCCCTCTTGAAACAGCTTCTTTCATATTCAGTTCATACAAGTTGCCATTTCTTGTTGCCATCATCATAATCATTTCAGGTGGAATGACAAACTCAGGTTTTAAGATGAAACATTGGGAATCATCAAAACTGACTTTGTATCCCTTATCACACATTTGTGATATACTCAGTAGATTATACTGAAGAACTTCAATATGAAACACATTATCAAAAGAAACCTTTCCATTTGTTAAGATTCCTTTCCCCACAATCTTTCCACCATTTTCATCACTCCCAAATGCTACAGGTCCTTCACACTTTTCTTCATAATTAACAAGTGATATTTTGTCACAAGTCATGTGCCTAGAACATCCACTATCCATATACCATATTTCATTTATAGGAGTGGACTGTTCCTGCACAAAAGAAAGAGTTTGATTAGTTGAGTGATGAAGTGCAAGCTTCTACAGCTTGCAGCTCATCAATTTCAGTTTCTTTGACAGCTTGGGAAGTGAGTGTTGTTGGTTCTGAATCTTCATGAGTGACTTCTAAGTTGTCTGAATCATCAGTTTCATAACCACACTCTCTTGTGGTTTTAACAAGTGAAGTTGAGGTCTATAATTCAGCTGAGTCAGTGTTATACTCTTTGATCACATAATCTTTCTTTTTAGAGTAGCCTCTCACATCAGCAACTATCTCAACTTTAGTTTCAGTCTTGGGTTTCCAAAAGAAACCATGTGGTTCATATCCATGTTTTAGCAAAAACTTCTCATCACAAGTGAGTTCTGTTGGTTTCTTTCTAGGATATGCACCTTTTCTTCTTGTCTTCTCACTGCTTGATGATTCTTGAGATTCATCAGATTTGACTGATTGAGTATCTTGTTTGATTCTCAATGGCTGATAGTTCTGTTTGGTCAATTTCTCATGCTTCTTAGGAGATTTACTTCTTCTTGCTGATTCTATCACTTGCTTCTTTGTTTTTACTTCAGCTTTCTTCTCAATTCTTGTCTCCTTTTCAGATTTCTTTTCTTCTCTGTTCATGGTTTCATTTCCACACACCTTTCCTTTTCCTAGATACATTATATTTCTGTTTGTACAGGACAAAGTCTTGACCAAACTTTGTTCCATCTTGGACATGAAATGGTTGAAATTTCAATCTCTCATTGCATGAGTCTGTGTGATGACCATATTCATCACACTTCTTGCACCATACCTTGCCTTTAAATTTTCATGTTCTTTTGGTTTCTTGAACCTTTCACTTGTCTTAGGTGTCTTGACTCCTAGAGTCTTCTTATTCTTTAAACCATCAAAATCAATTGAAAAGGCACAAACTCCTCAATCTTGATATCTTGTTTGTCAAGTTTGCTTTTGACAAAGATAACCTTTTCCATAATCATAGGTTCTTCATCACTGCTTTCTCTAACCCTTGACTGTCTCTTTTCATATTCTTTCATAGTTTCTACTTCTCCAACATCCAGTACTTCATGACTAGAGAAGACTGGATAAACTGGGATAAAGTTTTCTGATTCAACTCCTTTTTGTTTTGCTTTATCCTTTCCAACACAGCCTTGCTTGGTGGCCTGACTGCATTGTAGCTTATCTTCTTCTTTTCACAAATGTCAAAAGATACCTTTTCTCTTTTCATTTTATCATTTTGTTTCTTCATTCTTGGTGGGACTGGTGGATACTTTGGAAGTTGATCAACAGACTCTGGTTTCTTGTATTTTCTTCCTCTTTCAGCAGCTTTGATTTCCTCTTCAGTAATTTGATCACTCAAATCACTCATCATCTTGATCCAAATCAATTGACTCAAGGTCATCTTCAAAGACTTGAACTCCAATTGACTTTTCTTCTTTCAATTCATTCTTCACAAAAAATTCTCCTTCTTCACTCACCTCAACATTCTTATACAAATCTACAAGTTCTTCTTTGTCTTGAAAAACATCTATGAATTGTTGTAGATATGCATTTCTTTTCTCTTTATCAACTTTTGGCATAAAGTTGTTGTTGAATGGTGGTGGTACTGCTTTGTACTTGTCTTCTTCCTTAACTTGATTTAAAATTCCACAGATGTTTCCAGTGGAGATCAAGTTCTTCAAAAATTCATTATCAGCTTTCTATAACCATTTTCTTCAACCCATCTATTTCAGTTGTGAACCTTTTCTGAGCTCTGTAGCTGTTTATACTGTCCTCTTCCAAACTTTTCATTCTTTCCTCACTTATCAATTCACTTGCCTCATATGTATTGATGATACTTTGTTTCCTAAAACACTCACTTTCCAGCTTGCCTACTTTTTGTTTTCAATTCATTGATAAGTTCATTTAAATCAACAGTAGGAGCAGATTGTACCTGTGATGAAGATGGAGTTTCTTTCTCAATTATAGCCATGAATGCCACATTTTCTCTCTTGATATCATCTGCAATGTCTTCTTCATGATTGCTCCAATCAAAGTTACCTTCATGTTGTGTAGTCACTGCCACATTTCCTTGGTTTCTTGGTTGATTTTGGTTGGCTGGAACAGTGTTGTTTGAAACATTTTGAACTGCTTGAAGGCTCTGATTTTTATTCATTTGAAAACCTTGATTCTGAGGCACCCCTTGATTAAGATTATTCATTTGAGGCTGAAAGTTGGTGAAGTTGGGATTGTAATTGTTGTTGGGATTGAAGTTGTTGTTGAAGTTTTGGTTGTTGTTTCTTTGCTGATTCTGCTGGTATTGCTGCTGACCTCTTGGTTGTTGATTTTGGAATTGATTCATCTGATAATTTCTTGGCAGGTTGCATTCTCTTGCAAAATGTCCTAGCTGTTGGCAATTGTAGCAGATTGCCTTTGACTTGTCAAATCCAATCCTCTCATTAGGACCAGAAACCAGAGATATACCAGTTCTATTATACAACCTCTTACTTCTCAAAGCTAACATGGCAGCTTGCCACTTGAAATCCATGTCTTCAAAATCATCTGCATCAATTTGATCTAAATCATCTTGTACCACACTTGTGTGAGTTAGATTCTTTGCAACAAATGCATTATATGAATCAGTAAACATAGACAACAATGCCTGTGTTTCATTGCTTTGACCATTTCCACCACTAGAGTGAGGTACATTCCCACTTGCTATTGAGGCAGTATCAGTGTCATCAATCAGTTGCACATTGAATCTCTGCTGATTTCCTTGATTACTTGTGCTACCACCAATAAAAGACTTTGGAGTATCAACATTGTGCTCAACTGGTTCTTCAATAATGGGAATTTGTTGTTGATTCTTGGTAGTCAAATTTCCCATGGGTGCAATCAATGCATTTGAAACATTGAAGCAGGGTCTTTCTTCTTTAATCATTTCATTCTCTATCATCTCCAGTTCTGCAGCCTGAAGGAAGCATATCACATCATTCAATTTCAAGTCATTAAAATTATGCTTCTGAAGGATGAACTTGCAAGCAGTATACCATTCTTTTGGCATTGAGTTGAGTAACTTTGTGTTTAAATCAAAGTCAGTCATGACATAATCAGTTGTCCTCAACTCATTCACAATACCTAGAAAGAGTTCTAGTATTGACTTTAACCTTTCTCCTTCCTTATACTTGAATCTTTCCAACTGTTGCTTCAATCTTTGCATCTTTATGTTCTTCAGTTCAGTATTCCCTTCATACATCTCAAGGATGGCATCATACATTTGCTTGGCAGTTGTGTGATGTGCCACCTTGGTTAAAATCTCCCAAGACAGTCCTAGCTTAATCATAGCTAAGGCTCTGTCATCCACCTTTCTCATTCTTTCTCTTAGAACTGCAGTTCCAGCTGTATTTGCACCTTCTTCAGTTGCAGCTTGTGGACCATTCTTGATGGAGTTCCACATGTCAACATCATTGTAGCACACTGCTGCTTCAAAAAACACTTTCCACTTGGTAAAGTTTTCCTGTCCATACAATATTGGTATCTTGTTAGTAGACACCTCTTGTTCCTCATATCCAGACATTTTCAAAGACTTAAAAAAATCAGTTTCTTAGTAAAAATCAAAGTTTTAAAAATAATCAGATCTGAAAACAGGTTGTTCAGATCTGATGTGTCTGATATGATTAGAGCAAGATTTAGATATAAATATTGAAGCTTTAATTGAAATAAGGAAGAGAAAACACCGGTATATTGTAGATCTGGAAGAAAAATGAAGAACAGAGCTGCTGACGTCACGAATCAATAGAACAGTGGTCTGCTTACGTCATCTTTCTTCAAATATTCAATCAGCAACAAGAATCTTTCCAAAATAGCAGCAACAAGCTCTGATACCACTTGTCAGGTCCCCGATTTCAGCTGGATCTTACTCAAATCATGTCATAACTCACACAAATAGATGTGTTGACAAGGGAGTTAATGACGGGTTGCTATATTTAGAAAGTTCATCGTTTGTTAATGGCGGAATCAATAACAAACATATGGTTGCTCAAAACGTATTCAAAGGTAATCAACACAAACAAGATTTACTCAAAAGATTTGCATTTATATAAATGAATCATACAAAGTGGATAATCGTTTTAGGGTTTCTTGATAAGGAAGGTTTTCAGCTGTCACACATAAAATTCTTTCATAATAAATGTGACTGTCTACCTTGTTGTGTTTTTTGTGTGTCTTTTTTTTAGGTGTGCCATAAATTATTCCATTTATAGGCCTGACACCTGTAGACATCTGTCATTCCTTCTAGAAACCCTATCCGATAATACATATTCAAATTACATATTCAGAAATATTCTAAGTGTAAAACAAGTCTTCCGGGTACGCTTTGCATCAATCTTGTCTTTCCGAGTATGCTCGGCCATCCTTCATAACTTGGTAACATAGAACTGTGCTTGGGATTAGTTTCCGGGTTGACTTTACTTGAAGAGTATTTTACCAAGAAAAATACTCACCGGGTAGACTTCAATCTTCTTGGCTTTATCAGACTTTGCCCGACAAATCCTTACGAGCAACCTTGTTCTTCAGTGGTCCTATCAACTCCTTGCCTGGAATAAGCTTATTAGCAAAGTGTGCTCGGAGGCACTTTACCTTGCTAGAGTTGTATCCTGCCCGATGATACTTGTGATACCTTATTAAACACTGGGCATACCCGGACCATCTTTATTAAAGAATACCTTGCCCGATCTCCAAATACTTGGTTTCTTGAGCTTGGTTAGCCTAAAGCTTACTCGGAAGTGAACTTTACTTGGGTATGAAAAACAAACCTGCTTGATAAAGTGATCCTTGCCCGGACTTGCATATATTAGTGAACCATACCCGGTAACGTACTAATTAGCAAACCCTGCTCGGACATTCACTAAAGAAGACTTAGTGAAGATAACCTTGCCCGATAGACAAAATATCATGCCCGGCTAAGTAAAAGTATGCTCGGAGGTCTAAGGTGTGCCCGGATCCATACTCAGCGAATTCTGAGGAGGTTGAGAAGATTCCAATCTTCCATCTGATCAGTTTTATGTCAAATCTTGACTCAACAATTTTTTGGTTAGAAAGTGTTTTCGGTCATAAAGTGTTCTCGGTCAACTGAGTTCTCGGTCAAACTGTCTTCTGTTGACTTAATCAGTTTACCAAACTTGTTCTCGGTCAAAGTTAATAGTTTTCAGTCAATTGTTCTAGGTTAAAGTCAAGGGTTCTCGGTAAAAAAAGAGTAATTTGGCGGGAAAATTTTTCTTGAACGCAATTTTTTCTGTACACTTCTTTATAAGTGAGATTTCATTCTTGAAAAATTTGGCAAAAATAATTTTTTTGGTGATTTTCGTTGGTTTTTTTGGCAGAAAAATCGAGAAAATTTTTTTTGAACAAACACTTCTTTTGAGTGAGACATATTTCATGAGAATTTTGACGATCATATATTTTGAAAAAATTTGGCGGGAAAATCAAAGGAATTCTTTTTAATTACTCAATGGATTCTCCACAACGCTTCGTAATGTTTAGAAGTACTTTTAATTAGTCTACTCCCTCACCAGTAGTACTTCAGAGCATGAAGAGTTCACCTACAGAGGTAGATTCAAATACATTAGCAAATTCCATTATGATAAGGGTGATGGAAAGGGTCAAATGTGAAAACTACACCCTTAAGAAAAATGAAAAAGCTTATCTGGATAAAACTGAGGCACAAAAAAAGGACTTTTCCAAGCAAAAATCTGATTTTAGTTTGAAATGTTGTCACCATCTAGATGCCAAACAGAAAATTGTTGAATTAACTGCTGAACTGGAAGCATCCAAGTTAGAAGTTTCAAATCTAACTAATAAATTTAAAAGGGCTGAACTAGATTTTAGAAAGTTTGATGGTTCCAGTAAGGTAGTCAATTCCATGATTGAAAATCAATTATGGTGGAAAGAGAATGAAGTTGAGGGTATATGATATAGTGAAGTACCCCCACCATACAATGACATCTATACTAGTCTTCCTCTTACCAAAGAGCAGGAAGAAAATTTAAAAGACAAGAAATATGGTAAACAGGTTCAATCTGAAACTTTTGGATCAGGATCTCTAGAAATCAAGCCTTGTCTTCACTGCATTAACAATCTTGTTGCCTCTACTTCATGTGCTGAAAATGTTGACATTGAGAACTGTGATAGCCAGAATGACGATCATGAAGAGGTTTTGTGTGAAAAGCGCTACAAGGTTAAAGAAGGTCAAACGCAAATGTGTTAAAAAGCAAGGCTAAGAAACCTAAATGGGTTGCCAGTTCACCAGGTGTTGTTGCTGTTAAAAGGCAAATGTGTTACCATTATGGCACTCCGGGTCACATAGCCAGAAACTGTGTTCATCGGCATTACGTACCCTATTATATGAATAATCAAGGGTTACATTCAGAGGAAGGTTTCAATCTAAGCCGATGAAATGGGTCTCACCTAAATCACCAACGGAAGGGAATTCCAGAGTTAAACATTCTGATGGTGATTGGAAGTTATCAAAGAAAAATCAGAGAATGAAAGTGTGCTTCGCTTGTGGGAATGGTGAGCATCAGGCAAAAGAGTGTCTATACTGTACAATTAAAATGAAGATTGTTCAGGTGAAGAGCACTCACGGTTTCAAGGTTAACAAGACACATTTTCTCTCAAATGATTTTAAACACGGTAAAGGGCAATTCAATTTTTCAAAATCAAACAGTGCTAAGAGTGTTGAGAGTTCTATTTCAACAAGTTCAACTCCAAAGACTGTTCTTTCGTGTTTTACTAAACCAAAATAGATTTGGAAAGTTAAGACTCAACAAACCGAACCTGTAAAACCAGATATGCTCTTAGATGATGGTGAAGACATGAGTTGGCAAGAGGTCACATGTGTTGATACTGAAGGGAATCCCAGGACATTCATGACTAGGGTTCGTATGTCCAACTGATCACTATGCGTGCAGGAAGAACCACAAAATCAATGTTTATTAAATGGGTTGTTCCAGACATATGAAGTTGTTGATCATGTCTAACTAAAGATTCTGAAAGTTTTGAAAGAATCAGTTTAGGGGGGAGATTGTTGGGTTACAATTTAGTTAGACTGACGCATATCAAAAGGCCATGACATGATCAAGAATGAAGTGATATAAACGGAGACGAGTTGAAGAATTGCATTATAGTTGTGATGGTGTAATACCGAAATCGGATTTCGGTTTCTAGTAACACCGACACACCTATGGATTTCGGTTAGGATACTTTGGGCTTGGTCGGGCTTGGCCTTTGAGCCTTTTGTATGGAAACCCTATATATAGTTAATGTTTAGTCATTAGTTTGGGTTAATCAGTGGTAGCCACCATAAAACTATCAGAGTGCTTAGACGGGTATAGGTTTATGTATTTGACGATTTGTTTATAATATAATCGTATGCATTGAAATCATATCATCTAATCTTGCTATTGTTATTCGTATTATTTTTCTTGAATCACCACGGTATTTGGTAACCACACAAATATCGTGTTCGAGTTGATATCATACTGTAGTGATCCAGATTCAGGACTAACACCTTTTAAACTTTTCACACTTTGGGATGTAACATTATTATTAAAAAATCACATAAACTCAAAAACACTCTATTTCCACTCAAGCAAACTCAATCCTAATACATGCTAGTCTATATGTTTGTTTTTTCAATATACATGCTAGAATAAGTTGACATGCAAATTTCATTAACTTCGCAATCTATCCTTGACATGTATAACATTATAGGACTCACACACCGCCTTTTTATATGAGGTCATTGTCAAGTATTCTATTACGGCCTTGTTATGTTAATAATAAGGATATCGTAGGGCTTAATATATGGTTTGAAATGTAGTCATGCATGCTAGTATGAATTCTAAAACTAAACATAATTTAGTCATGTGAATTTCATATTTATTCTATATTATGCTTTTTAAATTCAAACTTGTATGCTCACCAACATTTTTGTGTTGACGGATATTTTCACAATGTTGCAGGAAATGCTTGAAGAATTGTTGTAAGAAAACTATTTAGGATGGATTTAGATACACACCAAATTCTAAAATTGTAGGTTCCCAGCCGGATCTACACGAGATATCTCGTTCTACGTAGGTGCGGAATCCCTACATAAGACGTTACGAGCGTAGAAGACGATACGAGTTAACACGATCGAACACACGTTACAATAAACAAATACTCGTTATATTGCAACCTTAAACACGTGATATCAATCACTGATTACAGGACTCGTAAATACGTAAACTAATAAACTGACTGAATAATTGAAAACATAAGCCGTAACTTATGTTTATATAATCACGACAACTTCGCCTGGCATGTTCAGGCGAAGTTGTCCCTAACTTCGCTTAGTTCACAAGTTCGCCTGTATCAGCGAACTTGTGAGCTAACTTCTCTTACATACAAAAACACAAATCTAACAAACTCGATTACAGACACTTGACACTGAACTACTGACATCATGCACCTACAGACTCCCCCTTGGCAGTAGCTTCATCTCTTTATCTTCAAGCACGTGTCTTGTAATCTTCAACAATCTTGTATCTTCATCTTTTAGCATTCACTCCTTCTCGTACACATACCGAAACAACTCTTTGATATTTCCTCGCTTCATCTTTCCAAGCAGGAATATAAAAGATTTTCTTCTCATTCAGCACCTGCAGATCAGCTCGAGACAGGTTCACTAGATGCATCGGATCATAGACTCTCAGCAGCTCTTGTTCATCTTCGTCTTCCATCACTGCTTCAGCTGTCTCACAATCTACATACCACCACTTCAACTCTTTGAGCACATCCTTGGGCATTTGTTTCATCGGCACTTCTTTCAAGCACCGGATCGGTTTATACTTCATAATCATCCATGGCTTGCCATCTGCTCTCAACCCTCTATCTTTATCTTCGATAAGTTTTCCCTTCTGTGGTTTCAGCAGCTCGAACTTCTTTTCCTTTATACTCTCCTTCCAAACTATCTTCCCGATGACTCTAGCCATATTATCATCACTTCGATTTATCAATCCTAATCTGGCTAAGTCTTTCACTTCACATTCTGGCAATGTGTTCAACGATCTCAACATTCTTTTGAAGTACTGAACGCCATCATACCTTTTAATCACGAAGAGCCTCAACTACTCATCGTATATCCAGCAAATAATCCCCTTTCTCGCTTCAGCATAGCCTCTAATGTTGTAACTCTTCTTGAACATTGTAGGGACCGCTGGTTTCTTCATTTTGACGAACCACTGAGCATAGCCTTCTTTCCATCTAGGCTGCTCTTCCCATTCCGTCTCATCATTCCCAATCTCTTGACTCATATCTGCGTTATCTACTTCCGGAATCTCATGCTCTACATTTTCTTCTACTATCTCTCCCTCTTCTATATCATCATCAATAACAATCTCTTCTCCAATCTTCTCTATTTCTTCAACCGGTAATACATCATCATCACCTATGAAGTCATCATCCATCTCCTCAACCTCCACCACCACCACATCATCACAACCAGTTGCACTTGTTGACTCCCCTTGAGTTGTGGAAGTCCCAAGAGCTTGTTCAGTTCTTGGCAACTCTCCACCTGCACCTTTCGATGCATTGGGATCATCGTCTCGATCATTACGTCTCTTGGTCCTCAACTCATCGCCTTTACAGCTCGTCTCCCCCTGAGATGCCAAGAACTCCTTCAAAGCATCTATGATTTTGCCATGTTCTACCAGCAGGGACGACTGCATCTGATTCTCTGCAATTAGGCGCTGAATAGCCTGGGTCTGGATAAGATTCACCCTTGATTGTTCTGCCAAGACCCGTTCAAGTGCTGCTATTCGTTCAGAGTCTGATAAGGTTGCATCGAAATCAAACCTCAGATGAGATATATCTTGAGTGTACTGAGGAGGGATTTCCGATGTAACCGGGACCTCAGAAGTAGGCATAGACGTAACCGCAGGTGGTATCGTCACCGATAACCCTGCAGTGGCTACAACCGTCGACTCAATAAAATGTGCCATGACCTCCGTTGGAGTAAGAGTTGTAGGTGGCAACGATACGATTTCCGGAGCCGAAAGTTGGAAAGTAGTTGGTGGGAGGCCAAAAGATGATGAGGTAGCCACCACGGGAACATCCGTGGCGCTTGGCCTTGTAACTTGTAATGTTGAGGGAACCATTGTCATACCGGACAGTACGGGTAGGGTGAAACGTACCACCCTCGAGCTCTCACCAGCTCCCGATCCTGCACCTGCCCGTTCCCTTCTTGATCTACGGATCAACTGTTGAACTTTTTCTTCATAGTCTGACTCGCTGTCATCATCAGTTCTTTTTCTTTTCCCATGAACCCGTTCATGTGTTACCAAAATCCGTCTTGCTTCGGCCACTTCATCATCAGAATCTGAGCCAGCCACCGTTGTAGCTGCCCTAGTAACATTCACACCCGAAGCTCGTTCAACCGAGACCTGTACATTCTCCTCTGGATCAACCCTCTCCATGTCAAAAAATCCTTGACCGCCAAACTCTGCGTCAAGGTCAACGTTCTCCTCCGGTGACACAACAGGAGCAGCAGGTATAGCTTGAGGTGCTCCTGCCTGTTGTGGTGCCGGATCCCTAAACTCGTCCCCTCGAGCAGGCACATACCCCGGGTTGATCAAGTACTCGAATAGTGAAGTATGTCGAGGACGGAGCTCAGGTTTGCTCCTCGCACTGGAGGATCTGCATTGGGCAAAGATCCTTTTGCTCACACTTTCGACGTATCGGATTGGGCGGCGCTGAGGTAGCGTTGGAGCAACATGATTCAAGATCATTTGGAGAAATCTTAAATACATGATAAATCTCTCACGCGCCACCGCTCTTCTTTGTCGATCGATCTCGTAGAAGACCATCTGACTAAAGCTCTAACGCTTGTTATAAGTCAGAGCAGTCATAGCCGACTGCATGGTCGCGCCCATGCCATCAGTGCCCGCCTTTCTCCCTGACATGCATACTATCATGACATGCATGAGAAAGCACCACTGGTCAAGCAAAAACCCCTTCCTTCTCTGAGTATCTCCCAAGGGACCAGAGTATCCCATCCTCATAAACGCTCCATCACGGAAAGGAGCCACAAAATCTGTCGGGTCATCCCTCGTCTCATCTCCAAATCGTAAAGCCGCCCGGATCTGTTCAGATGAGAACTGAACAATGTGATTGTTGACTGTTGCTCGCATCACCGGGGGCTCGACCCTACAGTCATATTCCACGGTCCGCCAAAAATCCTCAATGTTTGGCAAGGATATTGGCAGTGTTGTCGTAATCGCGTGGAATATACGCGAGCGTAATAGGAACGTGATGATTTCACAGAAATCATCAACTCCGCTCGCCTCCGGGTCTAATGTTATACACATGTTGTGACCCGGGAAGAACTGTCTTTGGTTGTCACCACCGTCATCATCGCCTGCACCACCTACAGCAGCCATATCTGCATCAAACAAACTAAGTTAGATAAACGTCAAAGCAAATCACAAGTTCGCCAGTTACCATGAGCGAAGTTGTTATTTATTCTGCATAGGCGAAGTTAGAGGTGGGGCGAAGTTGGGAACAACTTCGCCTCAACTTGAACTTCGCTGGTTAACAGTTAAGTAAAAAGGTCCAGGCGAAGTTAATGATAACTTCGCCTAACCACAACATCGCCTCATAAACTGTTTCAAAAATAATTATCAGGCGAAGTTAAACCTCAGGCGAAGTTACGGATAACTTCGCCTAAACTGTAACTTCGCCGAATCTGAAACGACATCAGTTAGGTTTTCAATCGACGTGAATCGGGTCAATTTGGAGATTGCGGACTCCGTAAAACTTGATTTACTGACGATTTAGACGATTAGATTGATTATGACCACGTAAAAATACGTTTGAAAATCGGGTATGAAGATTCGAAAAACTGAGGTCATGAAAACGGGTCGAAATACCCATTGATTAACGTTAAGGAACGTGATTATACGATGCAACAATCGTACACACCTATAATACGGATTCGAACTTGAAAATAAGAACACAGAAGAAAATCGATAAGTTCGCTGTGGGTTTAGAGGTTAGGTTCGCTGGATAAGTTCGCTGGGTTTTGAAAATAATGAACCAGTTTGACCTTTAATTTCCTTTATATAGGGTCAAAATTATACAGGCGAAGTTAGGCACAACTTCGCCGAGATTAAAATTTTCAAAACAAACCCTATAATTTGAACAATTTGCAATTAAGTTTTAAAACATCCTTTAAAGAGTTAAATGATACGATCAAGATCAAGTAAGCAGGTATAAAATCATACAACTACATAAGTAGAAAAAAATTTTAAAAATAAAGTACACGGGATCAAATTTCAGTCTCGATAGGGACTACCATGTTTTAGAAAAGATCCGAACAGAAATCATACTAACTACGTGACTGTCACACAGATCCGTGTTCAGTTGTATTATGACATAAAGAAACATGTTGTAAGCAGGTAAATAACTTAGAATGGTTTTCATTGTTTCTGTGATACGGGTTAGGTTCAATTAAGCTCAAAATTTAAATGGGCAACAACTCAGAGATTATGATGCCTCCTATCTATTCTCAAAGCGTATTTGGCTTTCCCCAAGTCACCCCGAGTTGACCTCGACCCGTAGTGTCTGATTAAATAGTAGGAACTCTTCGATCTTTGGACTCTTCTTCCCGTTCTCTATCTTGCATCTTGATTGAGAAGTCTTATCATTATGAACTCTATAATGTCTCAATAACTCACATATTTTTTTTTTAAGTATTTACACAGACTTCAGAGTAGTAAACTACTGCAAGTCCCTAATCTGGATCACTGCAGTTTCTTGACACGCTATCTTTATGGGAATCAAAACACTCACGGGCTCGTGTATGATTGGGTAATCGCTTTTCTGCCTATCATTCGGAAAGATATATATGGAGACATGCACAACTCATAAGGAGTTTCCACATAACATCGAGTAGGTTTAGTTAGTATCACTTCTACTGTTACGCACCATAAAAAGCTACCATGACATACAATGACTGTTCTAAAGTCTTTTAGGCCTAATAACTTCACTAGTTAAGCACACAGAATCAGTATATCTATCACTTTCCAAGGTTGGATCAATATTCTGTTAAACATAGTAAAGGAACTTCTTACGAAGTAGTAGACTTGAAAAATAATTTCACCTCCCGCCAAAAAAATTTTAACTTCTATCGCCCCAATCAAGTCAAAGTCTTCAGGTAAACGGCTATCCTGAAGATCCAATGGATCAGCTGGACCGACCACATACGAGTATGTGTCCTTCTAACTAAGTATGATCGACTAATTTTCAGCGAAAGAATAAAAACACATCATAAACCGCCCCGGTCACTTTCAGTCATCTGGTTAATGGCTATCCTCATATTCTACAAGTAGAAATGAGGACCAAACATATCCGAAGACATATCCTTCAAACTGAGGCAACCGACATAATTCTAAGCGATAGTGACGTTTTACTTTTTTTTAAACAAAGTCACAAAACATGGTTACTCGGGATTGATCATCCCATTCAGCTCAACAAGGTTTTGAAATCTAGTTTTGTCAAACGCTTTCGTAAACATATCAGCGAAATTATCTAGCGTATCAACCTTTTCGAGCACAATCAGTTTCTTCTCTGCACAATCCCGTATAAAATGATGACGGATGTCAATATGTTTAGTTTTGCTGTGCTTTACGGGATTGTTAGTTACTGAGATAGCAGCAGTATTATCAATGCAAATAGGAGTATGAGTGAAATTCAGACCATAATCGCGCAATTGCTGTTGAATCCAAAGAACCTGGGAGCAGCAGTTGGATGCTGCCATGTATTCTACTTCACAGGTTGAAATGGCGACTGAGGTCTGCTTCTTGCATTGCCATGACACTAATCTGCCTCCGAGAAACTGACAACCACCTGTTGTTGACTTCCGACTCTGATTGCACCCTCCATAATCAGAATCCGTGTAGGCGACCAACTCCAAGTCTTCTCCTCTCGTGTACCATAACCCCAGCTTAGGCTTGCCTTTGAGATACCGTAGAATCCTCTTCGCACCCTTCAAGTGAGATTCCTTTGGGTTTGCCTGAAAGCGAGCACAAAGACAAACTGCAAACATTATATCAGGCCTAGAAGCAGTTAAGTACATTAAAGAACCTATTATTGCCCGATATTGGGTTGTGTCCACGTCCGCATCATTGTCTGAATCAGCACCCAATTTGTGGTTGACGCAGACTGGAGTGCTGTCCTCCATCTTGAAGCGTTTGAGAACATCATGGACATACTTATTCTGATGAATGAACATCCCATCTTTCTTTTGATCAACCTGCAGTCCTAAAAAGAAAGTTAGTTCACCCATAGCACTCATTTCAAATCTCTTCTTCATGACGGCCTCAAACTCCTGACACATGGCGACTTTTGATGCAGCAAAGATGATGTCGTCCATGTAGACTTGCACCAGTAGAAAGTCGCTCCCTTTTCTCTTGAAAAACAAAGTGCTATCAATCTTTCCCCGTTCAAAACCATTTTCAAGCAAGTAGTCGGATAGTGTAGAATACCAGGCCCGAGGGGCCTGATGTAGCCCATACAGTGCTTTACTTAGCTTGTATACGTGATCAGGAAAGTCTGGGTCAGGAACACCCGGAGGTTGCTCAACGTACACAACCTCATCGACTTTACCGTTTAAGGACGCACTCTTCACATCCAACTGAAATACCTTCAACTCCTTATGTGCAGGAAATGCCAAAAACAATCGGATGGCTTCCAATCTCGCCACAGGAGCAAACATTGTAATCGATCCCCTCTTGCTGATTAAAGCCTTTTACAACCAGCCTCGCCTTGTTCCTGATAATAATCCCTTTCTCATCTCTCTTGCATTTGATGACCCATTTTGTGCCAATCGCATGCACATTCATTGGTTTTGCAACCAAGTTCCATACCTCCATCTTCTTAAACTGGGCTAATTCTTCTTGCATGGCTTCGACCCACGATTTGTCCTTGAGAGCCATTTGATAGTTCTTTGGTTCAATCTGGCTGATGAAGCAGGTGTACAAGCATTCGTTGATTATGCCTGAATCTTTAATGCTTGTATAAACACAGGTGTGCTCATTCAAGCTTTGTCTTGTTTGTACACCGTCGGACAGATCACCTATCACATTCTCCAATGGGTGATTTTTGTGAACTCTCGTAGTCGGAACCGCACTGACTTGCAGATTGTCTTCCAGATTCGAAGATAGCTCATCAGTGGGTGATTGTTGTTGAGAGTGAAATGGATTGAAGAATTCCTCTTCAGTAGCGGCAGCAGGGGTATCGACAGCATTTGACGAGGAAGGCTGACATTCATCATACTTCGGTCGTTGCACATAATTGTCTTCCTCATCATAAATCATCTTCGAAGCAATTCTTTCATCTACTTCTGCACAATCCAAATAAGGTATATTATAAGATTTGAAAAGTCTATCATAGTCGAAAACCCCAGCGGGTCCCGTGCTTGGTTTTGGTGATTTGTAACTTGTGATATCAGTGTTACACACCACCTCAACCTTGCTTGTCGATGTATTAAAGACTCGTCTGTTGGGAGTCCCAACAACGTATCCGACTAAAATTCCTTCGTCGACTACTTCACCAAATTTAGAATTTGTCTTTAATATCGAACACGGGGACCCGAATGGTTCATGACCACTCAAGTTGGGCTTTCTCCCATGCATAAGTTCATAACATGTTTTATTTAATCTTTTAACGGTTAACACTCGATTAAGGATATAACAGGCTGTTGCAACAGCTTCAGCCCAGAACACCACAGGAAGTTTCGAATCAGCCAGCATGGTTCTGGCTCCTTTAATTAACGTTCTGTTCTTCCTCTCAGCCACTCCATTTTGTTGCGGAGTATACGGAGCGCTGTACTGGTGTTCGATTCCTTTCTGTAAGCAGAAGAGCTCCATCTGATAGTTCTTGAACTCAGTCCCATTGTCACTCCTGATGTATTTATCTCTTTTTCCCATAATGTTCTCAACTTTGGTAATCAAATTTATTACCATCTGAACCGTTTCATCCTTTGACTTCAGGAAATATACCCAAGAGTATCGAGAGAAATCATCAGTGATCACCAAGCAGTACGATGTTCCCCCTAGACTTTTTACATTCACGGGACCAAAGAGATCCATGTGAAGTAGGTCTAGGGTACTGACTATTGAGTTAACCTTCTTGGTGCGATGGGATTTCTTGTGTTGCTTTCCCTTTTTGCACGATAAGCATTGATCTTCAAAGTTGAAATTCTTCAAGGGAA
This sequence comes from Bidens hawaiensis, assembly GCF_021521415.1. Classification (NCBI taxonomy): domain Eukaryota; kingdom Viridiplantae; phylum Streptophyta; class Magnoliopsida; order Asterales; family Asteraceae; genus Bidens; species Bidens hawaiensis. The sequence goes on from NW_027505730.1 coordinate 155,327, forward strand.
CACCCAGCACAAGCCCATTCTTGACAATGTAGTTCATTTTCCGAAGATGAATATGCCCCATTCTCCTATGCCATAACTCGGACTCCGATTCAGTTGCTTTCGACAGAAGACAAGATTCCTCTGTTGCCATTTCAGTCGACCTCATGTCCATTATATACGTATTCTTTTCTCTTGGAGCCTTCATAACTATCCAATCCTCTGGTATCTTGAAACAGGATATAGCACGATTGCCTCATTCTTGGTAAAATGTACGGTGTAATCTTTGTCACAGATCTGCGAAACACTCAGCAGATTGTGCTTCAGTTCTTCAACAAAATTTACTTTCTCTAACGTCATCTTTCCGTTAGTCACCGTCCCAATTCCAGTGATCCTTCCACCGCTCTCTCCAGCGAAACTCACTCTTCCTCCCTGAACAGGTTTCCATTCGTGTAACAAACTCTTGTTACCCGTCATGTGCCGGGAACAGCCGCTATCCACAACCCATTGATTGTTTGCAGCCCTGTTCAACTGTTCCTGCACGATTAAAGCAGATGATTAAAATCTGGGGACCCAAGACCTATTGGTCTTGGGTCGATACATCCCGTACCTTGGCTGTCCAAAGTTAGTATCAGAATAATTTCTGTAAGTCCTAAAAGGATACCTTCTTGGAGATTGACTATGAGGCCATCCAAACCTTCGTGAATTAAATGAATTATTACTTAAGGTTTGGTTGTTGGCAGTGAAAAACTGAGATCTTTTTCTTTGAAAACCTGAATTAGTCCAATTTCTGAACTTTGATGAGTTTTCAGTTTTACCACTATTGTAGTTACTGTTAGTTCTGTTTTCAGTTTTTGAAGGCCTCACCCCTCTGAATCTCTGCTTCAGAGGGCAATCAGCAATTAGGTGTCCTAATTGATTACATCTGAAACAACTCATGTGTTCAACTTTCTTTTCAATAGTTGTTTTAGATGATGAGGCTGCATTACTGCCCGTTTGTCTCACATATGGTGGGACATACGGGTTTAGTGGAGATTTCTTTTCAGTTGTTTTATGTTTCTCTCCACTTTTTGGTAACACTGCCTTTTCTTTTGTCTCAATCGACTCGGATGACTTATCTGAGTTTGATGAGACAGGACTAGGAACAGAAATCTTCACATTAGGACACAGGCTTACTCGTTTCGCCTTTACTAACTTCTGGATCTTTAATAGTTACCTTAACCGGAACTGTCTGACTATAATCAACATCAACAGATTTCTGATTACTAGGATCATAAGTGTAATTATGATTGTACGGTGGTGGAACTTCATGATAACCAATTCCTCCCCTTTTAACTGGGGAACCTTGATCACTAACGAGGTGATCAAGTATAGCGGTGGAATTTCTGAATTTCTCAAGTTTCCTATTTAGTTCCACCACTTTCACCTGGTGATCAGCTATCTGTTTATCCCTTTCAGCTATTAGTTTGGTTTTCTCTTCTTACACTTCATAACTAAGATCAATTATTTGAATTTTTTCAGCTAGATTTGCTTTTAGACTCCTAATATCTTTTTCACTAGCTTTTATTTTTACCTTGTAACTATTTTCTCTAGCTTTAGTGAAATGATGATCTTCTTTTAAGGTTTTAAATTGAGCATCCAAACTAACATACTGATCAGTTATAGTTGTCAATTGTTCAGACAGATTTTCACACTTAGTACAAGGGAGTTTGGTACTTACCTCGGTGAGCTGGTCTTTCACATCTGCCATGTAAGCTTCATTTTGAGCTTCTGCCATGTAAGCTTCACTTTCGCCAGTCACTTTCTCAGTATCTGTAGTTTCGATGTTTGCCAAATTGGCATGTTCGAAGACTTCTTCAACATGCAGATTCCAGTTATACTCCCCGTTCTATCTGGATATCATGGCTCTATTATCATTACCACCCCCACTCTGTTGTGTAGACCTGTTTTGACTGCGTTCTACACGTTCATTTGTGCACTCCTTCGCAAAATGGCCATTCTGTTGACAGTTGTAACACCTGACCTTCGACTTATCGAAACCCGGTCTCTCACCAACAAACTTCTTACCTGTCTTCTTCATAACCTCTTACCCTTCTCACAATCATCGCCATCTGCCACTGCAGATCCATCTCTTCCAGATCATCAAAAGTTCGTAGCTTGTTAACTGCTGTTTCCAGGTCATAGTCGGCAAAGTCTTTGTCTTCTCTCATCAACACAGTCTACATCTCCCATTTTGGTGGGAGAGCATCAAGAAGCTTTTCAACAATTTCATCTTCTTTGTAAGTAATGGAGTAGTTTTTGAGTTCGGTCATCAGATGATAATATCTAGTAATGATATCATCAAGTGATTCATTCTTCAAGTACTTGAATACCGAGAATTGGGTTTTAAGTAGTTTAATCTTTGAAGCACGAATTCCCACATTACCCTCAAAACGGTTTTTCAAGTGCTTCCCCAAAGCTCTCTAGCAGTTTTATACTTTCTGAAGGTGTGAAGAATCTCTTGTGGAAGAGCCATAGTAATCGCTGCATGAGCTTTGCTCTCAGCCTCATATATTTTCTTTTCTTCTTCTTCCATCTCTTTGTATTTCTTGATCTGATCACGACCCTCATACTCAGCAGTTGGTGGAATGTACCCATCTTGAATGCACACCCACATTTTAGCATCTTGGTACTTGACATATTGTTCAAACGTATCCTTCCTGGCAACATAATTGGTTTTCTTAAGCATCTTCGGTGCCTTTGTAGCTGAACCCGCTTCCACTTCCATCTTCACCAGTTCCGTAATATTTATTGAAGTCATCTTTCACGAAACACAAAGAAACCCGAAAAAATAAAAATTTTATTTTTAACAGTACTGTAGGCGAAGTTGTGGATAACTTCGCTTAAGTCTGAACTTCGCTGATTATGAACTTCGCTTCATTTTTAAATTCGCCTGATTCGGCGAAGTTGTAGATAACTTCACTTAAGGTAAGCGAACTTGTGAGGTAGGCGAAGTTGTGGGTAACTTCGCTTGAGATAAGCGAACTTGAGAAGGTAGGCGAAGTTGTGGATAACTTCGCTTAACCTTATATCTTCGCCGAAACCCTACGAACAGTGACGGCAACTTCGCCTGATGAACACGAAGTTTTTGCAGGTTTGATTTCTGGATTTTACGAGGTTTGTGAAGGTGTAATGGGTTGTTTATGATGGTAGGAGGTGAGTATAACACAAAAACTCGATAAACACGTCCCGCGAATAGTCGAACGGAACGATTTCTACACCCGCGTGATAATCCCGAACCACAATCACGAGCAAAAGCTCTGATACCAATTGTAGGTTCCCAGCCGGATCTACATGAGATATCTCGTTCTACGTAGGTGCGGAATCCCTACGTAAGTCGTTACGAGCGTAGAAGACGATATGAGTTAACACGATCGAACACACGTTACAATAAACAAATACTCGTTATATTGCAACCTTAAACACGTGATATCAATCACTGATTACAGGACTCGTAAACACG